>NC_046648.1:14220429-14440343 GCF_900324485.2 Mastacembelus armatus
ATAATAGATGGACAGGTGGTAGTGAGGAAGGATGTCAGGATGGATGGATGAAATAATGTGAAAAAATAGTAAGGGATGGAGTCAAATCAAACCTTAAAATTATTTGTAACAAAGCAATAGACGACAGGATCCATACAGCTATTTAAACTGCTGAGAGTGACAGTTAAATGGTAGACAATCACATGATGAGGCATATCAGGGTAGAAATACACCACCACCTGTCACACAAAATACAACACAGTGATCGCATTAATAGAATCCCTAAATTTAACCCAAAAAAGTACATAGTAAACATATAGTTTGCAAACACTTGAGGGTTAAAGGGCTAGAAAAACATGACATTGCATGTGTCACACCTGTCCCTCATTCACCTGTCTGATGTGGAAGGGTGTGAAGCACACAGTGAAGATGATCAGTACTGTGGTCAGCAGTTGGACAGCCCTCCTTCTCCTCTTCCTGAGAAAACAGTTACAACCAGCACTGATACATCCCGTCATCTATATGGACCCCAGTGCTTTCAGAATGGCAAAAGTGATTCATCTGTTTCCCAATCTTTTAACTTTGTCTTTTACTTTGTATGGAATATTTTTTTAATCCAAAGGCTGGATACATAACCCTGTGATTCCTGAATTTTAAGATAATTAAATAACATCTGAAAAGCCATGGGATTTTGTGCTCTTTCTTCTGTCATTGTGTGTTTAACAGTATTTATACCTGCTCTGCTGCATCAGATGACGGTCAGCAAGGGCCCACATAATCCTCAAGGTAAAGATCACAATGATGATGAGGGGCAGAAAGAACTCAGTTATGGTAAGAAAGAGGAGTTTTGACAGGCAGCAGCCTGTATGCTGGAAAGCAATAGAAAGAAAGGAGTACGTGACCACAATGGCAAGCAGCCAGACAGAGACACACACACATTTGGCCACACTCAAGTTCCTCCAACGACGGGATTCTTCAACCTGCAAGGACATAAGAAAATAATTTGTTTTAGATTCCTTGTTTTGGAGTAGGCTTCCAAAAGTTCTGTTTCCAAAACTCACCTGCACAATGGCAAGGTAACGGTCAACGCATATGCATGTCAGAAACAAGATGCTGCAGTACATGTTGACAAAATAGCTGAAGATGTGCAGGTAGGAACAGGTGAGACAAGCTCCGCCACTGTAGTAGAGGAGTATGCGAGTTGGCAGAGAGAGATTCACCAAGAGGTCTGTTACTGCCAGGTTGATGGTGTAGATCACTGAAGTGGTCGTCTGCTTGGTGCGGAAACAGAAAACATAAAGTGCAACTATGTTGAGTACCATGCCCACCTGGAAAAGAGAGGGAGATATGAAATAAGAGTAAAATTAGACTTTGTACAGACTAGCAAAGAAAATATGGGCTGCAAAAGCTGATGGGTATTTACAAGAGCAGAAAAAGGTTAAAATTGCCTACCAGGAATATGAGAGAGTTTATGACCATCAGTGTAATCCAGAGGCCATAGAAGTCATTATAGAGCCCCTCATCTAAATGAGCCAGTCTTTGAAGGTATGCTTCCATGCCACTTCTGTTAGTGGGACTGGGTATTGCAAGCAGGATGGGAAATGAAGTATTGCTTATAATCCAGGACTCTGTACTGTTGGAGCTCATGATGATGATGGTGATGATGCTTTTAGGTAATTATGGTGAGGATGATGATGCAACTGTCAGACAAAATAACAATAAAAGGCAATAATGTGAACCCTATGCGAATACAAGAATAACATACAGAGAATGTCTAAGTTTCAACTTAACAATTCAATTCAATTCATTTTTATTTGTATAGCGCCAAATCACAATTCAATCATCTTAAGGCACTTCAAAAAAACCCAACAAATCCCTCATGAGCAAGCACTTGGTGACAGTGGAGAGGAAAAACTCCCTTTAACGGACGAAACCTCCAGCAGAACCAGGCTCAGTTTGGACAGCCACTGCCTCGACTGGTTGGGGTGAGTGGGTAGAGGAGAGAGAAAAGAGCAGCAACAATAAACAACAAATAGACACTGCAGGTTGGTGGGCCCAGTAACTGCACATCAGCAATATACAGCTCCAGGACCAGGGACATCTACAGAAGGTACAGAGAGAGAGAGGACAGAGAGAGGGAAAGAGCACAAACTATGGGGGAGAGAGAGCACAAAGTTAGTGACATTCAATGGTGAAATATATGTGTGGGGGAGGGGAGGGCAGGGTTAGGATAGGGTAGGGGAGCTCAGTGCACTGATGGAGAGTCCTCAGGCAGTCTAGGCCTATAGCAGTGTAAGTAAGGGATGGTTCAGGGTTACCTGAACCAGCCCTAACTATAAGCTTTGTCAAAAAGGAGGGTTATAAGTATAGCCTTAAAAATACAGAGCGTGTGCCTCCTGAACCCAGACTGGGAGTTGGTTCCACAGGAGAGGAGCTTGATAGCTAAAGGCTCTGCCTCCCATTCTACTTTTGGAAACTCTGGGAACCACAAGTAGACCTGCACATTTATTTATAGCTATTTTATTAAGGATAAAAAAATGTAGATTTGAACTCTTACTGGCACAAATCCTGTCCTCATTATGTGTTTACTGTCTTATAAAACACAACACATCTTCCTTATACAGGCCAACATATGGCCTTTTCTTGCCAGTCTGCATAAAAGTTTATATGTACAAAAAAGATTTATGTATATTCAGGCTAATTAGGGCAATTCAAAGATAAAAAATAAAAATTAAAAAATAAAATTTATTAAAAATGAATAAATAATATATTCAGCTGAGGATGAAGCACGAATTAATGAATGTCATTCATTTGCATTACAGTAACAAGGCCAATGAAGAAAACAAATGGGTATTTTTTTAGTAACATCCCCTGATGTTATTCAGCTACTGGAGCTGGTTTATCATCATTAACAATGCTAACGTGTGTTATAAGTGTTGCTGTGGGGAAACTGTGTGTTAAACCACTTCAGAAACAAACAATGACAAGTAATGTATTTTGGCTGTTTTTAATGGTCAAGCTAGATTGAGGAGAAATGAATGCTGGGTTCCATCTTAGCCTCACCTAACTATCCAAGCAGTGAGTAACCATTCTGTGATAACTACTCAATCATATTGTGATGTGTAGAGTTGAAAATATGGCCTAAACATTGGCCAGCAAACAAAATTAAAACCCAAATACAGATGAAAAATAACACTGTCTATTTGGGTTTGGCACATTTTAAAGGAAAACCTAACATTATTTACGTAAAGTTGTCTTTTCAAATAAACATGTAGCAGAAAGGTTATTCCCATTTAAAAAAAATCATCATCACAAACTATAGCTATAATGATGAGAAAACATAATAATTCAAGTTTTTACTGTTTAAGTACCATGTTTCAGGCAAAAAGTGAATCCCCCACAACAACAAAGTTATCAGATTTGTTGTAATCCTAGAACAAACTGTGTATAAGCACTAATTGAATAAATTTAAATTTGTGTCAACCAAGCTTATTTGATATCAATCTAATCAACACAACAGCTTCTATCTTATTATTGCTTTTCCTCTATCAGCATCAAAGACTGGTGATGCAGTGGCTGCACAATGATACTGATAAGAGGGGGTTTTTATTTTACGCCGAGTGGCGAGTTTTTGTGTTGCCTGTCCTTCCTGCCGAGTGGCGGAGATTATCTTGGCTGTGCCTGGTGAGTCCAGGCAGAATAAAACTAGTTTTGTGTCCTGCATTTGGGGCCTACCTCCCTTCATCCTGCATCACACCACCCACCCATCGTAACACATAGAAGCAGATCACAAACAACACTGTCCAAATAAAATAAATACCACTAGTGTGGGAGTTTTGTTGTATGTCTGTGTGTGTTTGTTTGTGCCTGTGTGTGTGTGAGCCTACAGAGGCAGAAATATATTGTACAGAAAGAGAGAAAGAGGGAGACAGGATAGGATGCTGGTATCAAGTTCTCATGCTCTCTTGCATCAAATTATAACTTTATGAAGAACACCCCTGAAGGCAAAGGGAACATTTTGTTGCTGCTGTAACTCTATATTTAGTGATAGCTGTATATGCAATTAAAGTTCACAGGGCCCCTTTTCTGGACTCTTATTGTGTAATAATTCGAAACATTATCTGGAGTGCCACATAGTTAAACACATCTTCACTTTTGAATAACTGAAAAAACTCATTATCATTATCCTTTACACTGCATTTGTTTGTGATAGAGCTGGACATAGCTGTGTTTGAGGGATTTTTGACATTAGATTTGTGTTTGCATGTTCCCATGATGACAATGAGACCTGATTTTCTTTTACTTTCCTTAAAATACAATATCCTCTGTGTAGCACAGGTTTACACGCTGCTGGTGACAACTTACCTCGAAGAGAAATATGGAGACTACTCAAACCAGTAGATAAACTCTTAAATCTTCACCTGATGGAACTGGAGTGTCCTCATGTCAATCCTAATCCAAAAACCCTTGGTCAGAGTTCAGCCAGGTGATGCTTTATCTTTTCCAGGTAAGGATGCTTCAGCTTTCTTTCAGGTTCTTGAATCATGCCAGTTGGCTATAAAAACCAGCACTTTTCTTCAGGTCTGTATATCAAGTGACATCCCAGTCATTTCTGTCACTGTGTCAGTCTTCTGGCCGTTACTCAGTGTATTGGATTCTTAAGATTTCTCAAACATCCTCAGATCTATCTGCTTCCATCTATTGTTAAACCTCTGTCTTCTACTTCTTTTTTCAATCCTTCTCTTTATCCTTGCTTTAGCTTCATTTTTAGTCTCGCGCTCACTTTTTCCCTTTAGTGACTCTGTGTTCCCTCCTTCTCACTCTAACACTACCCGTAATTTGAGCTTCAGACAGGAAGTCTTAGTATGTGTTTACATTCTACGGTGACACTCACATACATGCCACTGTACAGCATACACACACCAGTGCAGAAACATATAACACGTATATGAATATGCCGCACATGCACACAGCACAAGCACAATGTTGTCATTAAATATGTGACATTAAATTGTGTTTTCCAATTCATAAATATTGTTTTGTACTTTATACAGCTCAGACAAAACACAAATGGTGGAGGTTCTGAATGTTCTTTCTTATAAAATAAAAACATGAAGAAAAAAGAGCAACATAAATTGTCTCATTAGTGTTGTAACTTCGATTCAACATATTGTGGAAACTCATATCAGGTCAAGTAGTCCCAAGAAACAAAAAGTTTAACATGCAAGAAATATGAAGTTTGAGTTTGCTCTTTTAGAGAATGTAATATCCACTGTGGAGCATGGAATTACAACAAACAATCACTCAAAATTCATTTTGACCATGTAAAACGTGTAGCAACAACAACAAAAAAAGACAAAGGAAACATTAACCTTATTTTAATGTTAAAAAGACAATGTGAAAATACATTTAAGTATATTATAGGCATATTGTTATTTTAGTGCAAGACATTGCATTCTCATAACATTGTCTTTTATATTAAATGAAAACTAATGACTAATGATTAATTAATTAATGAATTAAATGCAAAAATTATTTATTTGCCAAAAACTTTCTTAGTGATATATTAAAAATAAAGTCACAACACACAATCCTGAATATATAGACAGACCTTTTCATCTCATTCTAAGCTAAGCTGTAATGACAAAACAAGTGATTTGCTGTTCTTTTCATCCTGATACTTTTTGTTTAAAAACAGGCAACAAATAATTCAATAAAAGTCTTGACATGCAAAATACAATAAACACAAAGGCACAAAATTTACAGATAGGGTATAACCTTGTAAATGCTATTCAGTATTTATTCTTTAATTGTTTTATCTATTAATACAAATGCGTAAGTACAGATATGCCTGACTATAAGTAACATTGTCATGCCCAGTCTGTCTCTTTATAATGTGTCCCTGGACCTATGCTCAATCTGTCTTGCAGAATGAGACAGGTTTGTTTCTCCTGGCTTCCTGTCTGGAGTATCATCATCACTCAAAGCTTGTCGGCGTTTCTCTGGAAGATCCGGAATAACGGATGTCAGGAGAAGAACCATTGATCAACCAGTTACCAAGAATGAGCACAAAGAGAAGGTGCAGGAGAGGGGCAGAAAGGAAAGAGGAGAGGGGGGCGAGTATAAAAATAAAAATTAGACAAATCAAAGGCAGAACCAATCAACTATCAGTGTCCATACGTCTATAAGTATGTGTAGAAATGACCGATGGATCATTGTATGGCTTGTGTTGTGTCTATTGTGAATGTTGGTGTGTGATACAGTCCATCCAGGAGAACTGGAAAGTTCTGTTTCTGTCCAGAACACTTGGAATATTGATGATAGATGAGCTTGGACAAGGTTTCTGCTCTTTTTTTTGCTGCACTCACCCTGTCCCCTCATGGTTTATTTGTTCAGGAATGATAGTTGGATGGATGGAGGATTACAACTGTCCTGCAGCAAAAGCTCAGTTTTTGGCACTGCTGGTGGTTTTCTTCAGTGTGATGAGAGTTATGATGGCACATGTGAGGAATCAATTGCTTGAATAAATAATTACATTTGCCTCTCTTTTTCAGATGCAAGTGGAAAACATGAACAGAAAAATCGCTTGTCGACCACATCTATCGTAAACCATTAATCACCACTTTAGAGTATTTATGTTCAAAGGAATGAGATGGTGGACATTCCAGTTAAATGATGCGTGAAGGACATTACTACTATATTTGATTTGTACAATGCTGACAATGCTGTTTCTAGGGTTTGTAATGTAAATGAGTGCATTATAGAAGAGCAGGTTAGCATTTCCTACTGTATATGCTTGTTTCTAGTAGGTCCCTACCTTTTAGGGAATTTGAAAAAGACTGATAGAAAAAATAAGGTAGTGAATTTTTACTCCAGGCTGATTTTCTGTATTGTATCGTGTATGTTGTATCGTGTTGAAAGCCATGCCTCTTGTCACATTTACACTCTAATCCCCACTGATGACTGTTGAGTGTCACACTCACAGAGCATGTATTTACATGCCTGCAGAAACCTTGTGATTTGCCTCAGACTTAACTGTTTAATTCATTGCCAAGCTGATAAACTGCAGATCTGTAGTCCTGTCCTCACATTTCTGAATGACAAATTTACAAGTGCACAGAACACATCTTTGTGCCCCTGGATCAGATGCCCAGTAGCAAAGTGGTAAAATGATCTTTGTCACTGTCAAAATTAATGTTACCACTGGTAGGTAGCCTAATTTTGATGAATTAGACATGTTGATTAATGTCATCATGATTAATGATTACATGAAGTCTTATAGTGCGGTTTGGTAAATGTCTGTGACTGGAATAGATTAGAATTATTAGTGACTGTATATGGACACAGCTCAGAGACATGGCAAATGGAATTTACATTACATTATGTTTTTACAGTCTTGGCCTTTAGCAGATGCCATGTGATTTTATAAAACAAACAAAACAAAAAGTCTCAAAAAATAACAAGATACCCTTGGGGTCATTTGAGAGAGCAATTAATTTTAGGAAATTAAATTTAAGTCATAATTTGTGATATGGGTGTAAGTAAGCTACTTTTTAAGAAAATGTTTTAAACTAATGACACTAAACTAATAAATGTGTTTCTGTGAGGGAAATTTATACATTGACAGACAAATGTCTACTACCCCCCTTTTGTGTCCTATGTTAATTCAATAAAGACTTTTAACACTGCTTTGTAGTCACAAGGAAGCAGACGGAAAGTCAGGGAGACGCTAATTATATTATGTATGCCATCCTGCCGGCATGATTTACATGTGAGTGACTGATGTGTAAATTAATGCTGTCCAACCGATACAAAAGCTGATCATTTTCTGTGCTCGTGGTCAGTCGGTGTTGACCCGTCCTGCAGGCCGTATGTTCTGTTGTGACTCTGCTGCTTTGCCCGTTGCCTTTCCTATTAAATTTGCCATCCTTTGACCTGAGATTTGCCTCCAAGTATTTTTTCCACGACAGTTTCAATTGGAGCACGACATCATTCTGCAATAATGAAAGAAGCAATGAGATTCAAGATTAAAGGGCAAATGCCTGAAGCCACAGGCAGTTACAGTAATGACATGAAAAAAATACAGTTCAGCACATAGAGGACCAGTAGGACTGGTTTTGAGAGCTGAACGGAGTGTTGTTACTTGTACTGGGAAATTAGTCCAAAGTCAGGTAAAATATGAAAATTGCTCAAGATTACATTTGTCATGCCGAGGATTCAAACTGGGTAAATATGATATGAAATACTTCCAGCTCTATTTCTAAAGCCTTCAAAACTGAACAAGCTGTACATTAGTAAAAAAATAATTGGTCCCAATCAGTGAAGTTAAACTGAACAAACTGTTCTAAACTGGTTTCACGCATCTTTTTAAAAAAATCCCTTAAAGCATACTTGTAAATGAAAAACCTGAAATACGAAAGGAAAAGAATGTGCTATTCACCGGGTTTTGCAGATATGCTTTAAAGCTTAAAAACGTTTCCTCCCAAGCAGAGACTGAAGGTCCCAGCGCAGGGACTATTATAATTACTCACTGTGCAAGGGACGACTTCGCTGGGGGGCGGCTTCAGGCATCGACTAGCGTCTACCCGTACCCCACCATGACGTTACTGGGCTTGAGACCTTCCGAAAATGTATAATATGTGGGTGTCAGGTGGGTGTGGGCCTGGAAATCGTTAGGAATATTATTTTTTTGTTCTTATTTTTCTCCGAAACGACCTCGAATTTGAGAATGAGATCTACACTGTGAGATGAAATTGCATGGTGAGCCAAAATTTAGTTTGTCAGAATTGCACAAAATTTTGCAGACAAATCCTTTAGAGCATCCCCATCAAAAAAGCCAATGAGAGCCATGCTCTATTTTCAACGCTGTTGCCGTGGCGATGACTGAGATCCACCATTCTTTTCCAATGAGAGTTTTGAACTTAAAGGTGCAATAGCTGAATAAATGTCAGCTGCTGCTGCCATCCTGCATTTCTGTGTGTCTGTATGTGCCTGTATCACTGTGGCAGCAGAAATGTGCCCTCTGCAGCAGTTAACAAAATCCCACACCTCACCTTTCCGGGTGCAAATTCTCCTCTCACTTAAAAGGTTCCCAGTGAGGTGACTGGAACCACGCTTTGACCTTGGTATTGAATAAATCCATTGCTTTTATGAGAGACAAGAGTCTTTTCACTGTGGTGTTGTGAAAAATGTGTCTTTTCTGTCCCAACTGTAGCCTCTGGAGTGATTTACAAAATCCCGCACCTCAGCTTTGCTAGACCTGGCAAATCAAAATTTACAACGATAAATGTGTAGGTTTGCTGGTCTGTGTGTCACCACGAGTGTGTTCAATGGCGTGTGTGGCTGAATGTATTTGTTAATGTCTTAATATGTGTGTCTGTGTGTTTTTGTGTCTCAGTACATCTGGATATGGACATCTGGATGGTGTGTCTGTGATTACAACTGCTGCTTTGGTTACCGTGGAGATGTAAAGTGTTTCGGTGTCTGTCTAACACCGAAACCTTCGACCTCTCGCCGGCCTGGGGTCGCTCGCACCAGCGGCTCGCTGAGGGCGGCGGTCCGCCATGGGAGGCGGCGCTCGAGGCGAGGGCCGCTCATCGCCTCTTCCGGCTATATTTCAGATTCTGTCCACTGATCCTTCAGGTTGAAGTAGCAGTTTATATATAGAACGCATCTGTTTAAAAAAACATCCCAACCCAGTTCCAGTTAGTTCACTTACTTTTCTTCATACTTTTGAAATACCGGTGCATTTACAGAAAATCTCATGTATGGGTCACAGTATATGACTTGACATAAAAAAGTACAAACAGTAACTTGCATTTAACTATGACAGACATCTTTAATTTTCTTTTCCAAGTAAGATTTGCACTCTTTTCTAGCTGTCATATATTACTGTCACGTACATACATTACATTTACAACATATTCATTTATTCCCTTGGATACATTTTTGGATACACTTTCCAGCTACTCCATAAGAAATATATGAAAGTTATGGAAATACCGCTCTCTCTGACTCTCTCTTCTGGTTTTCTGTGCTTTTAAAAATCAAGAACAGATCCAGTCCAGTGTTAATTTTGACAGCAGATTTTAATTTAGTTTAAGTCATAGTCTTTTGACTAAAATGCAATTTTAGTTTTAGTCATATTTTAGTCACCTGCTTTGTTTTAGTTTTAGTCTAGTTTTAGTCGACTAAATAGCATAAGATTTTAGTTGACTAAATTACTGTAGATTTAGTCGACTAAAATATATTGGGTTTAATTTAGTTAAACTATTGTAATATACAAAATATTCTAAATTAAAATTAAAGGAAAAACAAGTTTCATTAAATATATATGGAATATGGCCATTCCATAAAAGACCAAAAATTAGATATGCATCGTTTATAACTTGCATATGGCATTCTTCATTCTTTAAAGCAAAAGAGCAACTCCAAAATATTTTAGAGAAAAACTGTATTTAGCAGTAATGCCATTGCATCAAAGATGAAACTGACCCATATATCTTCTCTTTGTTTTCTCCCAGCTGTTGCAATTTCATTATAGTTTAAGTCAGACAGAAACCCAGTGTAAGCTATGATGATGTTGAGGTACAAAAAAACCCCCACAGACACACAGTGATGTCTATTCATCACTGACCGAGTAAAACATTGTAAGAAACACTAATTGCTCATTAATACAATCCTACCAGCATACATATAATGTAAACAAATTCATTTTAATGGCACTAATTTTATTAATGCACGAACACAGCGCGCATTTCCTGTTTGACCCATGGCCTAGCCCGTAGTAGGAGAAATTGAAAATGTAGCCATAGACAGTAAAGAGTGCAGCAGCAAACAGAAATGGAAAAAGAAAAAGGTCTTCTGAACGGTAAATTAATTTACAAAACGATGTCTGATGGTTCTCTTAACAAGACAAAAGTTGTCTGCCTTTATTGTCGATGTGAATTAAGTTGGCTTGTCTCTTTGAGCAACTGGCTCCGTGCAACGGATGAGAAATAATGAGAACTCGTATTTTTTTCTGTTTTTTTCCCCCATGTGTTTAAATAGACATGAACAAGTTCTTTGAAAAACATCTACCGTCTTTGAAACATGTCTATGTTCTTTATGCTGTATGTTTAGGGTAGTTTCACTAATAATGAACATACATTTGCATAAAGCATCCATGTTTGTCCATGCCCATGTTGATTAGAGTATTAAAAACTTGAAAAGTATTAATTTAATGTACTGAAATGACCTGGCAGTAAGTGTTGACAGCCAGGTGCATTATGGGAGTTGATAAGTGTTACTTGTTGGTTGACACAGTGTTTACGTTCCGTTATGTTCAGTGTTATAGTGTTAGGTTGGGATATGTTGTAGGAATCGGGTTTGTGTTCATGTTGGGGTGATTGAAAATGTGCCTGTCACCGTGACTTAGAGTGACGTGGGAGAAGGGGCATGGTGACAGCGCATGGATATAGGGAGGAGAACTATCCTTGTTTGCTATAGAATAAATCAGCTGTTGGAAGACAACACTGCATCCTGCTTGTTTGTCCAAGCAACTGCTCCAGCTCACAGAGACACTCGGGGTCGTGCAGTCAGGAAGGTATCCGTGTCAGCCAGGCCGACCGGCGGTGGCCTCCCACCAGAGACTGCGGTTAGACTGTTGTTTCCGGTGCGGAGAACCAGGTCACATCACTAGGGACTGCCCTTCTCCTAGGCCCCGGCCCCGGACAGCAGCGTCGTCAGGAAACGACTGCGGAGTGAGGCAGTGAGAGGACCCTCACCCCAGTCGTCGACCTCTCTCTACACAGTTGCCCTACGGTGGGGCACTGTGGGTCTGCCCAAGGACTGTACCTGGACGTGTACCTGGACTGTGTTATCAATAGGCGGTTCTGCAGCGCCCTGGTGGATACGAATACTGCATTTACTGTTACGGGTGAAAGGACAATAATGCCAGGGAAGAAACTACTGTCAGTGGTGGTGGGGTCGAGCCAGACGAGCCATGAGTTCTGGCTTGCAGACATCAGGGATGAATGCATCAATCGGGTTGACTCATTGGCCCGCTGGAGAGCACGTGTCGACGTGCTGGGGGCTGTCCTCTGCCTCGGTAACGAGACTGTGCGGCTCCGGTTGGGCCAAAGCCATCATAGAGAGACGACTACCGCACAGCCACCACAATGATACCTGTGCTCACTGGCTCCGGGCCCCAGCTGTCACACAAGAACAGTGGAGACTCGGAGGGAAGTATTGCAGCTGGGAGCAACGCATCTCAGCCAATACCTCCGCACGATCCATCTGCCCCACCCATCACCTGAGACTGTTGGTGCGGTGGAGGAGTTGGGACGGCGAAGCGGTGAGCACCAGAGTGCACCCCAGCAAGAGCAGCTGCAACGTTTACTGAGAGGCTGTGGACATTTTTGCAGCCAGAGAGGAGGACTGTACCAGGACAGCACTGGTGCAACACCCCATTGACACTGGCCCCGCTGCCCCTATTCGCTTATGCCCTCGCCGTCTGGGGGGGGGGGGCCCTGTGTGCACTATCAGTGACTAAATGCGGTCACCCGCAAAGACTCATACCCTCTGCCACACACACGATGATGCAATGGACTATGTAGATGGTTCCTGTTGGTTCAGCTCTCTGGACTTATGCAGCGGGTATTGGCAAGTAGAACTGGCAACAGAGGCTCGGCCCAAGACCGCATTCACCATAGGGCAAGGACTATGGCAGTTTGCAATAATGCCCTTTGGACTGTGTAACGCCCCAGCCACCTTCGAGAGATTGATGGAGTGGGTCCTTAAGCACATTCCCCGCACCCGCTGTGTGGTCTACTTGGATGATCTGCTAATCCATGCTAAAGACTTTCAACAGGCTGTCTATAATGTATGGGAGGTCCTGACAGCCATCCGTGTTGCCAGGTAGCGGTTGAACCAAGTGCAACCTGCTCACCTGTCAGACGCAGTTCCTGGGGCATGTGGTGAGCGAGAGTGGGGGAGCTACCAATCCAGAAAAAGTGGTCGTGGTGAGGGACTGGCCCCCACCAATCAACATCTCTGAGCTACGGAGTTTCCTGGGCTTGGCCTCCTATTACAGGAGGTTTGTCAGAGACTTTGCCACCATTGCTAGCCCCTTACACCAGCTGACAAACAAAGACTGGTGGTTTGGGTAGTCTGAGGACTGTGCGGCAGCCTTCCAGCAGCTGAAAGCCGCCCTCGTCGACGCTCCTGTCCTGGCCTACCCTGACCCCAAGCAGCCTTTCCTGGTGTACACGGACGCCAGCAACGTGGGGGTCGGAGCCGTGCTCTCCCAGAGGGGAGAGACCGGAGAGTGAGTAGTGGCCTACTACAGCTCCAGCCTCAGCTGCTCTGCGTCAACCGACGGGAGTTGTTAGCAGTGATCTTGGCGGTCCATCACTTCAGGCCCTACCTCCTGGGCACCAGGTTCACACTGAGAACCGACCATGCTACCGACTGCAGCTCCTCGTTCCCCATACTATGGGGCCTCCATTGGGTGCACGGGGCAGCTGGGGCAGGCCATTTTGGGAATGCTAAGACGGTGCGGCAGCTGAAACAGCGGTTCTACTGGCCGGGGTGTCGACACAGAGATACATGTTCACTGCTGCAATGTCTGCACGGCGCAAAAGGGACCCAGCCAAAGCTCTCAAGCACCACTGCAGCAGTACTGAGTCGGGGCACCCATGGAGACAATCGGAGCGGACATCCTGGGTCCGTTCCCCATCACAGACGGTTGCCAGCAGTTGGGGGTGAAGAAAACAAGAACCACCCCCCTCCATCCTCAGAGTGACAGACTGGTGAAGCGGTTTAACCGCACCCTGGTCACTCAACTTGCCATCTTGACCAGTCAGCACCAGAGCAACTCAAACCAGCACCTACCCCTAGTCCTGTGGGCGTACAGGACAGCAGTGCAGAGGTTGAGTCAGTGCACACTGGTGCACATCATGGGACACTGATGTTTGGGAGGGAACTCCGGACACCAGTTGACTTGGTGTTCGTGGCGCCCTCTGAGCCAGAAATTGTTGGTGGATCAGAACTTGACTACTTCAGATGCTTAAGGGAGTATTTGGGCACGGTCCACCAACTGGCCAGGGAGGCTCTAGAGGATGCTGAAGCCCGCCAGAAGCGGGTGTGTGATACGCGGGCTCATGGTACCACCCTGAGGTTGGGGTGAGTGGAAAGAGCAGAGAGAAAAGAACAGCAACAATAAACAACAGATAGACACTGCAGGTTGGTGGGACCAGTAACTGAACATCAGCGATATACAGCTCCAGGACCAGGGACACCTGCAGAAGGTACAGAGAGAGAGAGAGAGAGAGAGAGAGGGAGGGAGAGAGCACAAACTAGGGGAGAGAGAGAGCACAAGGTTAGCTCAGTGCACCAATGGTCCTTGGGCAGTCTAAGCCTATAGCAGCATAACTAAGGGATGGTTCAGGGTTGCCTGAGGCCAGCCCTAACTATATGCTTTGTCAAAGAGGAAGGTTTTAAGTCTAGCCTTAAAAGTATAGAGAGTGTCTGCCTCCTGAACCCAGGCTGGGAGCTGGTTCCACAGGAGAGGAGCTTGATAACTAAAGGCTCTGCCTCCCAGTCTGCTTCTGGAAACTCTGGGAACCACAAGTAGACCTGCACTCTGAAAACAAAGTGGTCTATTGGGATAATATGGTACTATGAGGTCTTTAAGGTATGAAGGAGCTTAATTATGAAAGGATTTGTATGTGAGAAGAAGGATTTTAAATTCTATTCTATATTTTACAGGGAGCCAATGAAGAGAAGCCAATATAGAAGAAATATGATCTCTCTTGCTAGTTCCTGTCAGGACTCTGGCTGCGGCATTCTGGATTAATTGGAGGCGTTTTATGGAGATATTGGGACATCTAGATAGTAATGAGTTACAGTAATCTAGCCTTGAGGTAAGAAATGCATGGACTAGTTTTTCTGCATCATTTTGAGACAAGAAGGTTCTAATTTTGGAAATGTTGCGCAGGTGAAAGAATGCAGTTCTAGAGATTTGTTTTATGTGTGAGTTAAAGGACATGTCCTGGCCAAAAATAATTCCAACTCTTTCTCTGAGTTTAAAAGTAAAAAGCTACTGGTCATCCAGGCCTTTATGTCAGTTAGACAGGCTTGAAGTCTGGTTAACTGGTTTGTGTTAACAGGTTTAATAGATAGATACAACTGAGTGTCATCTGAGAAGAAGTGGTAATAAATAGAGTGCTTCCTAATGACATAGCCTAGAGGAAGCATGTACAGGGTGAACAGAATCGGTCCTAGCACAGAGCCTTGTGGAACTCCATAACTAACTTTTGTTCGAGTGGAAGGTTCATCATGGACATGAACAAACTGGAATCTGTCCGATAAGTAGGATTGGAACCATTTTAACGCTGTTCCTCTGATACCAGTCACATGCTCCAGTCTCTGTAATAAGATGTTGTGGTCAATGGTGTCGAATGCAGCACTAAGGTCTAGGAGGACAAGTATAGAAACAAGTCCATTATCTGAGGCTAAGAGAAGATCATTGGTAACTTTTAACAGTGCTGTTTCTGTACTATGATGTGCTCTAAATCCTGATTGAAAATCTTCAAATAGTTCATTCCTGTGTAAGTGGTCTGATACCTGCTTAGCAACAGCTTTTTCTAGAATTTTAGAAATAAATGGCAGGTTGGATATTGATCTATAATTAGCCAAGACTCCTGGATCAAGACTAGGCATTTTGAGTAAGGGTTTGATTACTGCAGTCTTAAAGGCCTGATACTAGAGATAAATTTACCAAGGCTAATAAAGATGAGTTCATTAATGGCAGGGTGCCTTTAAGCAGTCTAGTCGGGATGGGGTCTAAGAGACACGTTGATGATTTCGATGAAGCAACTACTGATGTAAATTCAGAGAGATCTATGGGAGAGAAGCAGTCTAAACATAACTGAGGTCCTACAGATGATTCAAGAGCTACTGTAGTAGAATATTCATTTATTGCAGGTATAGGAAGCATCTGCTGAATTTTATCTCTAATAGTTGTGATTTTATTTGTAAAGAAACTCATCACTAAATTCATCACTGCTGAGAGCTAAGGGAACACTGGGCTCAACAGAGCTGTGACGTTTTGTCAGCCTGGCTACAGTGCTGAAAAGAAACCTGGGATTGTTCTTATTTTCCTCTATTAGTGATGAATAGTATGCAGTTCTGGCTTTACGGAGACCTTTTTTATATGTTAGTTGACTGTTTTTCCAGGCTAGAAAAATTTCCTCTAAGTTTGTGGAACGCCACTTCCTTTTCAGCCTTCGCGATGCCTGCTTTAAGGTACGAATATGTAAATTATACCATGGGGCTAGTCTTCTCTGATTCACTAACTTCTTTTTCAGAGGGGCCACAGAATCAAGCCTTTCACGCAGTGAGGTTACAGCGCTGTCAACAATATGATCAATTTGGTAGGGAGTGGGATTGAAGCAGCTGCCCTCCACTATGTTTATACTTGGCATAGACGTAAATAAAGATGGAATCATTTTCTTAAATTTATTAACAGCGTTGTCGGATAAACATCTGCTGTAGTGGAATTTTCTTCCAAACGCTGCATGATCCATCATTTTAAATTCAAAAGTTATTAAAGAATGATCTGACAAAACAGGATTTGGGGGAAAAACTATTAGATGTTCAATTTCGACACCATAGGTCAGAACAAGATCAAGGGTGTGATTGAAACAGTGGGTGGGTTTATTAACATTTTGAATGAAACCAATTGAATCTAATATAGAATTAAATGCAATGCTGAGGCTGTTATTTTCAACCTCTACATGAATGTTAAAATCTCCCACTATAATGACTTTATCTGATCTAAGCACTAAATCAGACAGGAAGTCAGGGAGTTCAGTTAAAAACTCTGAGTAAGGGACAGGTGGACGGTACACAATGACAAGTAGAACTGGTTTTTGTGTTTTCCAGTTTGGATGCAAGAGACTAAGAGTGAGGCTCTCAAATGAGTTATAACTGTTCTGAGGATGAAAGTTTAATAATAAGTTTGAGTGGAAGATTGCAGCTACTCCTCCACCTCGACCTGTGCTTCGAGGAACATGATAATTTTTATGACTGAGGGGGGTTGATTCATTCAGACATATTCATCCTGCTGTAACCAGGTTTCAGTAAGATAAAGTAGGTCAATTTGGTGATCAGTTATCAAATCATTTACTAACCGAGATTTAGATGAAAGAGACCTGATATTTAATAATCCACATTTGACAGTTCTGTTTTTCTGTTCAATAAGAGGAGTGGTCTTAATTTTTATTAAGTTTTTATGAATAACTCCTCTTCTGTTAACTTCCGATTTATTTGATTTTTATGTTTGAGGGGCAGACACAGTCTCTATGTGGTTTGAGGGGGGCGGCGGCTCTAAGGAAACTGCAGAGAGGCGTACGTTTCCGTCGGACCGTCGCCCAGGCTAATTCTCCGGGCTGCTCCGGAGCTACCCTTGGACCGCTAACAGACCCTGAGTTCGGTGGCTCCACACCAGCTAACGGGGCTAGGCTAGCTGGCTTTTGTTCGAAGGTGCGGAGCCGCGCTTCCAAATCAGTGATCCTCGCCTCCAAGGCTAACAGAACCTTACACTTATTACAGGTATCATTATTGCTAAAGGAGGCAGAGGGATAACTAAACATGTGGCACACCGAGCAAGAAAGAGAGAGAGAGGGAGAGGCCATGTTAGCTAAGCTAGCTAGAAATAGTCAAAATCGAAAGGTACTTGACTTGTACCAGGTGTCCTGTCGGAACACACTACCTGCCGAGGTATGCTACTTAAGTGAGTCTGCGCGCGCATGCGCAGAGTAGATATCTGGTTCGGCTTTTCCATGCCTATAAATCCATGCTACCTTGCTGTGGAAACTCATTTCGCAAAGATTTTGTCTGGTGGTAAGTATTATTTAAACTTTCTTATTCCTCATTTTGACCTGTAAACATGTAAATATTTGTATGTACATTTTCAGCAATAAGGAATTAGCTGATATTAGCGTGCAGCGAGTGTTATCTTTAAACAAGCGTCTCTCGTTATAAATGCGTATGTTGCTGCACCTTTTAAGACCATGTTTACTTTAAAAGTTAAACACATTAAAAATTGTGTGCTCTTCATTCTTTACCCAATACAGCTATTTGTTAATTACTTTTTCTTGATTAAGCCAATCATATTTTTTACTATTAAATGAGGAGAAACAAACTCAACAACTCCTCAGTATATTTAAGGTATTTCTTTTGTAGGTTTTTTTCTTGTTATCGTCATGTCAGCTATTTAAGCAATTTGCCTTGTAAATACTTTTCTTGTTATAACGAGATATGTATCGTGTAATAACAAAAACACTGGTGTGTCATAAAGTTATCCCGTCTCAATGCATAGCTATGGAGAACAGGTGGGACGAATTGTACGAGTTCATCTCTCTGGGAACATACCCATCTGGGTATAACAAGTCCCAAAGATTAAATCTTAGGAGGTACGCCTCCAAATTCACAGTAAAGGGTGAGTACCTGTAATACATTCAAATGTAACTAGTGTCTCAGCAAGATAGCTCTTTTATGATTCTCGTTCTTTAATGAATGTTTACTGCAGATGGAGACCTCTTCTTTGAAGAAGAAAGAAGCGCCATCAAGACCAAACAAGAGTCAAGGAAGCTCTTCAGGGAATTCCACTCCACTCCAATTGGGGGGCATTCAGGCACATTAAAAACAAGAACTGCTATGTGCTCCAGATTTTACTGGCTTGAAATGACTGTTGACATTGAGAACTGGAGCTATATTTTGTGTTTTGAACCATTGTGAAAGCTGTATGAATATTAACCCCTAGTTTCTTAAAGGTCTTGGAATGTGACAAATGTCAAAAAGTCGGAAGACCTTTGACTGCTGCACAGCCGTTAGAGTGTATAAAGGTAAATGTCTACAGTGGTGTCTTGATAACATTAGCTATTGATGAAGAAATGCAAAAGTAAGTCTATTTGTTTCACCTTGATAGGTGTCTGCTGTCTGGGAGCTCCTTGGGATAGACCTAACAGGACCTCTTCCAAAAACTGCGGATGGCTTTCAGTACATTCTGACGGCAACTGATTTTTTCTCAAAATGGGTTGAGGCATTCCCATTGAAGACAAAGTCGGCAGGTGAAGTGGGACACCATATCTGCGCAATTATTTATAGACATGGTTGTCCCAAAAGGATCCTCTCAGACCAGGGAAGAGAATTCGTGAATGAAGTACGTGCATTTTGTAAAATACTACTATTGTGAATACAATCCAGGAATTATTCCTTTGTGCTTTATTTTGTTTTTGTTTTTTTACAGTGAACTTCTTTTTGTTTCAGCTCAACAACAACCTTTGTGGCATCTTAGGGATTGAAAGAAGTGTGACAGCTGCTTATCATCCCCAAACTAATGGCCCGGATGAGAAAACAAACCACAACATAAAGCGGTAAGTTGTTTTCAAGCTTTTAGTAGAGCTTTGTGACACAGGCTCGTCTTGTTCAGTTACTTTTAACATTGCCCCTTGATTACAGGGAATGGAACTGTTTCTTTTAACTATGGGTAACTGATATTATTCACATTGTCTTATTATATTACATGATAATATGGTAATAGTAATATTGTTATGATTTGATCAATTACTGTTTATTCAAAATTGATATTCATTTCATGTGATTAATATCAATATCTTATGCAGTGAATGGCTGGAGCAATACATTTGGAAGTATTTCTGAGAGAGGCTTAATTTTGTTTGTTTCTTAGAGCTCTCACAAAACTGGTAAATGAGAAGCAGAACAACTGGGATGTTTACTTGGATGCTACATTGTTTTCCCTAAGATCCAAGGTCCACACCACTACTAAATATTCTCCATTCCTTCTGATGTATGGGAGGGAGGCAGTTTTCCCCTCAGAGGTTCCTGTTGACATGCCTGTGAGTTTGTTTCTGGAGTCCGTTAAAAACTGCTTATGAGAGCTTGTGTTAAGATGAGTTCAATTGCTTCACCAGCCACCTGTATATACACTTGGCTGTTAAAATTAAGCACATTTTCATTTTGGTTATTTCTTGGGGCAGAAAGTATTCAGGTATTAATGCTTTTGCATGTAATCAAGTTACTATTACTGTGTTTTCTTTTTAACTGTCCACCATACTTCTTCCAGAGGAGACAGCTTATGGTACATTTCTGGAAAAAAAGGACGCAATGGACACTACAAAAAAACTGCAGCACAACACATCAGCAAGTCCCAGGACAAACAGAAGCAGTCTTATGAAAGACGAATGCTCAAGAAGTACAAAAATACTGTTTATCGTGTTGGAGACGAGGTGCTGCTTTTCAACATGAGGAAGCGAGGAAGGAAGGGAGGACGAATCGAACCAGATTTTTCCGGACCTTATGTTTTTGCATCACTAACTGGCAAGCTGGTTACACTGGCAAATTCTGAGGGCATAACTCTAAAGAATAAATACAATGTCAGCCACATCAAACCATACAGAAGGGGCGCAGCAGATGACAGTCCAGTCCCCAGACAACAGTCACCCAAGATCCACCAAGAGAGCAAGACCAGCCCATCTTCTGATAGCCCACACTCTCTGACCATGGAGGAGGAATTACAGATAACAGCTGCTGGTTTGTCAACATTGCCCCGAAGGCCTTCTGTCATTCAGTTTGCTCCCAAAGAAGACATTACAGTCCATGATGTCAGAATGGAGGTAAGCAAAATCACTGCCTGAAAAGCCTGCCTGCATGCATCTGCCTTGAATATAATGCATCTTGTTAAGTCTTTCACCTATTCCTCCTTTATGCTGTTTGTTCTTTTAATCTTCATTCTGCCTAATTTAAATGACAGTCTCCAGTGCTCAGTGCAAGTTCACATCTCACTGTTCATGTGATGAATAAACAATGTTGAATGTTGAAGGATCCACAGGATTCTTCAGCCACCATAAAGGAAAGCGTACAGGAAAGAGGTTGTGCTTTCTGAGTTCTGTGTGTGAAAGTTTGACCTGTTGGTCATTTGTCTGTTGTACTCAGATTTGTTTGCATGAAGGTGTTTGGGTGTGTTCAAACTCTGTGTGCTGCCTTGCCATTTTAACCTGCTTGCTAAGTATGCTACATTGCCAAAACTACATGGATGCCCTTACTAATGAATGGATTTGGTTGTGTGTCTTAATCGCATCAAATGGAAAACCTAATGAAATAGCATGCAATGACAATATATGAACTGTATGCATCCAATTTTAGTGGATCATCTCTGGTGAAGTGTGTGCATCTCTATTTTAACATTCATATTGTGTTTTCAGTTTGGAGGCTGTGGGATTCAGAGGATGATGGCCTGGTGGAAGCAGTTGTTGGACCATACAAATTATATGATTCATCTTTCCGTACGCTGCATGGGACTGAATGGCTTGCTGATGATGTAAGAGCCTAAAAATCAGTGATGAAAATGTATGAAAACACATCTAAATCTAAGATTGTTTCAATGTATTTTTTATGATGCATATTTACACCAGATCGCTGAAAAGCAGCAGGCAAGTTGGAATTATATGTATGTAACTTTTGATTGCTTCTTGCAATGTGATCCAGCATTATAAATTTGATGTACTTTTTTTTTAACAGAAACCTGTTCACCTACTCAGTGCAGTTGTTGGAACTTCACTGTTTTCTGGACAATTCCAGAGATTCAGAAAGGTAATTTATATTTTACAGTTATTATCTATCAATAATGATTATCGACAGCTATAATTAACAATAACCTGGTATCAAACTCATTCTTCAGATGAAATTTCCAGTGGAACAATTATGGATGTGTCCTGTAAATGTTGGGGTTCACTGGATTTTAGTGGTTTGTTTACTTTTTTTTTTTGCTTCTTGCTTATTTTACAATATTATTTACCACAGTGATATTATATACATGTATCTTGTACAAAGATATTTCAGTTGACCTCTGACGTAGCAGAGTCTATACACTTCGAATAAATGAATCTGTAATATAAATACACGAGAATAACATGAATATGTTAAACATTTTTAGATCATCAACATGTCTGAAAAGGTCCTGGTGTTGATTGATCCCTTACATCCATACTATCCAGACAACTGCACAAGCCGTTGACAAGGCACAATTTGAAGTGGCTTGTGCATTGCTTCAGTGTAAAGGTTAGTGGCAACACCTGTGAAATTAGCAAGTCCATGGCACTACCTGTCCCTTTGTCTGCTTCCTGCGTTTCCCTATTGACAGACAAAGCAATGGAATCACCTGTGAAATTAGCAAGTCCATGGCACTACCTGCCCTTTGTCTGCTTCCTGCATTTCCCCATTGACAGACAAAGCAGTGTGAAAACTTTTTGCTGAATTCACAAAAGGTCACAAAAGGAGAGAACTGGTGTCAAAAAGAGAGTTTTCCGATTTTCCTAGGCAACAAGGGGAGTTGTTTGATAAACATTTTCACATCTATGTATACTAAATGTGTGTATAAATACTTGATGAAACATATTTGTGTTATTACTACAAACTTAAATATGAGTAGTGTAACATTTATTTACTAATATGGAATAAGTGCAGTTGCTACTGTTTAAAACCTTATGAAATCATTGTTTTAGGAAATGCAGTTGATTACTGCATGGTGTGCGCCTCACTTGAAGATGATCCCGACAAGAGCTTCATTGAAATGGTAAAGTAACAAACATTTGTGTTTTGTATGATCAATTTACTCACAAATGTGTGTGCATATTACCATAGAATTTAGATCATTGTGGAGTCTTTTGTACTTCATGCCTTTTTATTGATTTTGTTTCAGGTGCAGTGTGATTCCTGTAATGGTTGGGCACATTTTGAATGTGCCCAATATCACAAAGACAGTGGTGCACCATATCTTTGTAAAAAATGTAAAAAATAAATGTATATAAAAATAAATGTGTATATATTATATATATATATATATATATATAAATATAAATGTACAGTTGTGCCACATTCAGACTGTCTTCAAAATTGTTGTCTTTTGTGTCCAAAGCTGGTCTGCTGTTCTGCTATTGATTGACATATTTCCTATGAATAATTTTCAAAGACTATTACACAGGTTTTATTAAGTAGTGAATATTTAAAACATGCTCCCAAAATTCGTACAGTTCAGATGGAGTGAGTGTTAGTTAAATACGAAGTGAAATTTGTACTAGGAGCTTAATTCGTTAGGGTAAATGGACTGTGAAAATTATGCTGCCTGTGGTAAAATCTATATTTTACCACAGGTAGCATGATTCGTTAGGGGAAATGGACTGTCAAATCATGCTACCCCTGCCCTTTTAGTTAATAATACAGGGGTAGCATTTTTCGATAGGGTAGCGCGACTCGACAGAGTCCGCTAACGATTCGCGCTGCGGTAGCATTTTTCGACAAAGCAGCAAGACCCGACAGAACAACGGAATGTAGCAGTTAATGAATTGTTTAGAGTTTAGCTAGTTGGTTTTTAGGTGTGTTAACCCTCTGGGGTCTGAGGGGGTTTTTGGGGCCTGGACAAATTTTGACATGTCCTGACATTTGTGCTTTTTTCAGTGTTTTTTAAACATATTAATGTCTAAAGTCTGATAACACTGTAATCAGCACAAAATTGGCTACAATAATATGTGAGCAGCAAGTTTATACATTATTGTGTTTTTGAGAAAAAAGTGTTTATGCATGGCTAGTGAAAAACTACAATTTTTTACTCACTGAAATAAGACCATAAAACACAAACAGAACATTGGTTCACAAGACTTTGGAGACCTGCATGTTGTAGGCTAAAGTGTTTACTTCAGAGTGCTGTGAATGTCATCTTGTTCACACATTCACAGAAAACAATACACTGATTTAAATTTTCTAAGACACTTTTTGTCCAGAAAGGCCATATGCAAGAGGGTGTGTCTGAGGATGAATAGTCATGTGATTTACCTGAGAACACAAAAGACGCACTGAACGACCAGACAAAGCCGCGCATAATGAGCCTTTCAGTCAATGTAGATGGGACGGATTAGTGCAGTACAATACAAAACAATGAGGAGCCAAACGATCCTCATTTGAGTTAAAATCAGTGTTTTTACTCTGAGGACAAACTAAACTATTTGTCTCTGTGTGGAATGTAAGGAGCGCCGCTTCGCGTACGTAACGCGCCATCATCCAAACGCGCCGAAAAAGTGAGTAAATTCTATGATGAAGTTTGATATTTTGTGTCATTTCTCGGGGGCGTGCACATATTTACGTGGTTCACCTGAGATTATTTACATGTGAACAGTGGACAGTGTACAAAGGGGGGTCGCATTACCTGTAATGAGGTGAGACAGGAAAAAACGGACTTCTCCTTACGTTCATACGGATTAAATAAAAAGTGATGATTTGTTTTTGACTTGAATTGTTTCACTCAAAAGAAAACATTTCAAGCTTTCTAGCCATATAATTCTTATTTTTATGAGCCAAGTATTCGCTGAGATTCTGGTTGTTTTATTTATGCGTCTGTGAAGAGAAATGGCAGAGACAGAAAAGTCCGAGAGCGCACCCTGTCGGCTTTCTTTATTTTAAAAAAGCACAACGTTTTGTTGTTATTATTATGGTATACCACTAAAACTAGACCCTTTACAGATTTGAATGATATACTTCTTTTATCTGTACGATCAGAATTGACGGAGTAATTTAAGTTTGTTTCGGCCTTATCAGAAAAAGATGCGTCAAAACGCACCGGCGCGTGCGTCGACCCCAGAGGGTTAAACTATAGCTAGTCTGTTGCTAGTCTGTAGACGAACTATACAACACACACAACACGACACGTTTGCAAGACAAAAGTGATTCGCTTACCCGGAGAGCACCACCCAAACGATGGCTGCCCAAACTGAATCTGGTTCTGCTGGAGGTTCTATTTCATCCTTTCTGACCGTCAGAGGGCGGTGCTGTAAGCACTGAATGTTCCCTTTGCGCATGCGCAGTTCGAGTATTTATACCAACAAAGTCACGTGTGACCCTGGATGACCCCCGGAGGTGATATATTCCGGCGTCATCCAAGGCTCTTTTCCTCTTTTCTTCTCGCGCGCGGTTCGCATGATGGCCGATTGCTTCGCAAGCGGCACATTCCTTACCAGTTGCTGGGAGCCCCGTGACCCGAGTGGTCGGAGAAGCGGATTCGCCCTCCAGGGGCTGCGACTGTGGATTCGGAATCTTCCCGTTGTTACATTACCCGGGAGGTAATAATTGTACGCTTTCTCGCTGTGGGTGCACCGCAGCAGCAAAAGGTGTTTTCTGTTTGAGTGCCGAATTTGTTGGTGACGGTGGTGTTCGCGCTCCCCTCTCCCATTGTTTCTTTTTCTCTCGGCATCGGACGCATTGTGTGTCTGCCTCGGTGAAAACGCCGTGGTTGTTTTTCATTAGTGCTATCGCAGTGCTGGTGGTGATGGTAGCGTCTCCGCTCCCCTCTCCCACTGGTTGTCGGCTGCATGATTTGATTGCTCCGCCGCCATAGCGGTGTTTCGCTTGCCAATATCACAGACATTTACTTGTGTTTTCCGCTGCGGCTAAACCGCAGCAGTTGTTTTTCTTTGACGGCGCTACGCCTGTAGCCTCTGCTGGTGACGGCAGCGTTCGCGCTCCCCTCTCCCACTTTTTCCTTGCTGCATCGTGTCTGCACTGCGGTTGGGACGATGTAGCTGGCTTCCTAATTACATAATATAAAAAAAAAAAAAAAAAAAAGAAACGGATCCACATCGGCTTTGCGGCATCATCTCTCCCCGGCGGGTGAGTTGCTGTACCTGTTTTCTCTGTGAAAACAACAAGAAAAGGACGGAAGGAAATACACCCCCCCTTCAGCCTCTATTGGTGACGGCAGCGTTCGCGCTCCCCACTCCCACATCGGCTTTGCTGCATCATTTCTCCCCTGCGGGTGAGTTGGTGTACCTGCCGGGGGATGAGGGTGACCTCCCCCCCTCAGGACGAGTGGCGCTAGGGTCCCCTCGGCGGTCAAGGCGCCTGGCTGAGCCCGCGGTGACAACGGCCCCCCTAGGAAGAGGACAAGGGTCGGACGTGGGCTTTCCTCGAGAGTTGACAGGCTGTCAGCAGAATTAGCGGAGATGAGATCTGTGTTCTTGACTCAACACTCCAGCAGCGGCAGCAGTGCCACCCTCTCCGTCTGGGCCCAGTTGGGCCCCTGAGGAAGATGTCCTTTCATTGGCCGCCTCAGCTTCCCAGTTTACGGATGATGCTGAGGAAGGGCCCTCTCGGGCTTCAGGCACGAGAGAATATCTGGAGGAGCTACATATCTGCTGGAGGGACCCAAGAGCCATGTCTCGGCTTTCAGCAGATGGTCGAGTCTTAGCATCCATGCACAACGCAGCGGAGGCTGGCTTGGCACACATGCCAGCGGTAGAGCCAGCGGTGGCCTCCCTCATTATGACACCTGAGGAGGCCCTGCGCCCCACTGTCCGGTGCCCGCGGCCCCAATGCCGGGTCACGGACTACCTGGTGACAAGGACCTATGATGCTGGTGCGCGTGCTGGCCGTCTGGGAAACTCACTGGCGCACCTGATGTTTGCCTTATCGGCCTCCTTGCCGGACACCACAGATGCGGCTTCCGCTACGGCATTCAGCGATGCGACATTGCAGACTTTTGCCCTCTTAACCCGTGAGCTGGGTAGGATGATGTCGGTTCTTGTCCAGACTCGGCGTCAGATATGGCTGGCACAGTCAGCTCTGACTGAGCAGTGTCGCAATGTCCTCCGTAGTGTCCCTGTGGAACCAGGACACTTGTTTGGGTCAGCTGCATTGGCAACCGGGTCAAAATGACCATCATCGGAGACCCGGCAAAAGACCTGGCGTTGGATCAGGAGCTTTCTGCCCTCCTCGCCAAAGGTGCGATCGAGGCAGTAGACCCTCTGTTACAGCCCAGAGGGTTCTATTCTTTTCTCATTCTGAAAAGGACGGGCGGGTTCCGCCCGATTCTAGACTTACAACGGCTCAACAGGTATCTGAAAGTTTTGCCGTTTCATATGCTGACGGTGACAGAGGTATTGCAGACCGTCGCCAGCGGGGACTGGTTCACCTCTATAGACCTCAGGGACGCTTACTTCCACGTCCCCATCTCACCACTGCACAGGAGGTTTCTCCGCTTCGCATACCGGGGACGGCAATTCCGGGTGCTCCCATTCGGACTGTCGCTTTCACCGCGGGTCTTCACTTGGTGTGTGAAAGCGGCTCTTGCTCCCTTGCAAGCCCGGGGGGTCAGGCTGTTACCATACCTGGACGATTGGCTGGTCTGCGCCAAATCCCAGGCTCAGGCCACTCGGGACACGGCTCGTCTGTTGTCCCACGTGGCCAGGTTAGGCTTCCGGGTCAATCTGGACAAGAGCTGTCTGATCCCCTCTCAGTCGGTGACCTTCATCGGGATGTCCTTGGACACAGTCTCCATGATGGCTCGCCCAACCCCAACTCGGGTGGGCGACATTCTTCGCCTGCTCCGCCAATTCAGGCGGGGCAGGTTGCTGCCCTACATCGTGTTTCTCCGTGTTCTGGGCAAGCTAACCTCTGTCTCGCAGGTTGGCTGAACGGCTTCCACCTGGATGCAGAGCGCCACAGGCGTCAGAGGCTCCGGGTATCAGGGTGGTGCCTTCGTGCCCTAGCTTCTTGGCGGAGCAGGGCCTACATGTCCAGGGGGGTCCCCATGGGCATTGTAGTGTCGCGGAGAGAAGTTGTCTCTACGGACGCTTGCCCCACAGGATGGGGAGCAGTGTGGCAACACAGGACGGCACAGGGGCAGTGGCCTGTCAGGGAATGCACCGACCACATCAATGTGTTGGAACTGCGGGCGGTGCATCGAGCAATCGAGTACTTTTTGCCATGTCTAAGGGGAAGACACGTGCTTATTCGGTCGGACAATACCTCGACCGTCTATCACGTCAATCATCAAGGGGGGACCAGGTCGGCGCAGCTTCTGAAGGCGTCCTGGCACATTTTGGTGTGGGCCGCACCACGCCTGGCCAGCCTGCGGGCAATATACCTACCAGGAGAGAGGAACCAGCTCGCAGACTACCTCTCTCGGCAGGTGCTCCCTCCAGGGGAGTGGCGTCTCCACCCGGAGGTGGTACACAACATCTGGGGCCTCTACGGCAGGGTGGAGGTGGATCTGTTTGCCTCGCAGGAGTCGACGCACTGTCCCCTCCGGTTTTCCTTGATGGGGCCGACAGGCCCTGGGGTCTTTTGTATGCCTTCCCGCCGCTATCCCTTGTGGTTCCAACACTCCACAGGGTTCTTCGGGAGGGTCACAGACTGTTATTGGTGGCCCCCTTCTGGCCAGCGTGGCCATGGTTCCCACTGCTGTGCGAGCTCTGTCGCGGCAGGCCATGGTGCCTTCCGCACAGGGAAGACCTTCTGTCCCAGCTGGGAGGGAGGATCTGGCACCCCAATCCTCGACGTCTCCAGCTGTGGGTTTGGCCGCTGGAGGGTCCAAACTGCAGCGGACAGTTCTCTCGGACCCTGTCTGGCAGACCATCCTGAACGCGAGGGCACTTTCCACTCGCCAGCAGTATGAGAACAGGTGGAAGCTGTTCGCACAGTGGTGTGTTGAGCGTGCGGAGGATCCGGTATCTTGCCCAGTGGCCACGATCCTGGATTTCCTTCAGTCCCTCCAGGAGAGGGGCCGTTCCCCCTCTACCCTGAAAGTTTATGTGGCTGCGATATCATGTCACCATGTTTGGGTGGGCCGCAATACGGTGGGACGTCACACCCTGGTATCTCCTTTTCTGAAGGGCGCCCGGCGCTTGTGCCCTCCGACACGCCCACGTGCACCGGCATGGGACCTGCCGCTGGTACTGGAGGCCATGTGCAGGCCTCCTTTCGAGCCGTTGTTACAGGCAGAACTGAAGTGGGTATCATGTAAAACTGCGTTTTTGCTGGCCATTACCTCTGCAAAACGCGTCAGCGAGCTGCATGCCCTGTCTGTCAGTGACACATGCCTGAGATGGAGTCCGGACGGGTCCGGCGTTACGCTGTGGCCAAGCACAGCCTTCCTTCCAAAGGTGCTTTCTGGTTCGCACCGCAATCAACCCATACGGCTTGCGCGGTTTGACCCCCCACCGGAATCAGGGGGGGACAGGCTGAGATTACTGTGCCCGGTACGCGCACTGCGGGCATACATGGCAGCTACAGCGGCGATACGAACAGCTGACCAGCTGTTCCTGTGCTATGGGGGACCTAAGAGGGGTCGCGCTCTCTCTAAGCAGCGCCTCTCCCACTGGATTGTCGAGGTCATCTCGCATGCCTACACGGCAGACAATCGCACCCTGCCGCAGAGCGTGACAGCTCACTCCACTAGAGGTGTCGCAACATCATGGGCGGCCTTGAGAGGATATATGTGCTGCGGCTTCATGGACATCACCCTACACATTTTCCAGGTTCTATAGGTTGAATGTGGTCACTCCTCACCGCTGGATGTGGTCCTCCGGACAGAGGCCTGGGGGCCCTCTCCGTGAGAGGGATGCTCAGGATTCTTCGTGACTTCGCTGGTATAAGTTATTCAGTGCTTACAGCACCGCCCTCTGGCGGTCAGAAAGGATGAAATCGAACGAAAGTTACGCATGTAACTACGGTTCTATGAATCCTGAATGACCGCCAGAGCTCTCTGGTCCCTCAGAATCCTCGCATTCCCGCGAGAAGAATCTGTAGGAAAAGAGGCTTGGATGACGCCGGAATATATCACCTCCGGGGGTCATCCAGGGTCACACGTGACTTTGTTGGTATAAATACTCGAACTGCGCATGCGCGAAGGGAACATTCAGTGCTTACAGCACCGCCCTCTGGCGGTCATTCAGGATTCATAGAACCGTAGTTACATGCGTAACTTTCGTTTTTTTCTTCCTCTCCACTGTCGCCATGTGCTTGCTCATAAGGGATTTGTTGGGTTTTTTTTATGAAGTGCCTTGAGATGACTGTATTTATTATGATTTGGCACTATACAAATAAAATTGAATTGAATAAAACATACGATTAAGTTGCGATTAATTACGAGTTAACTCATGACAATCATCATTCATCATCGCGATTAAATATTTTAATTGATTGACATTATTCTCATAGTTGATGTTCCATTTTGAAATAAACCCAGACACTTTGAGCCCCTTGGGCTCACAGAAAGAAAGGAAGAAAAAGAAATAGTGGATCATAAATCTCTATCATAACTTTCAATGAATCATACCGTCAGCTTAACATTTGATAAAATACAACTGCAGCAATCATACAGTCTGCAGGCGGAGAGGAAAAAAAACTATTGTGAAAAACAAAAAAGTTGGAGTAATCCTGTATTGTCAGTTTTTTCAGTACCAAATTTATTAGGCAATCAATTCAACTTCACCCCAAACTTCTGTACAAACATTTTAATGAGAGACTGGAAGAAAAATCACCAGAGTAACATGGTGCATTACTGTCACCTTCCTCACTGAGAAAGTACAGTAGTGTGTCAAATAGACATTTTTTACACTGTCCAGTTTATATATAAAAATATTTTCCCTTGTGAGCTATATCTACTTTTCCCAGCAGGAAGACAGTGTATGTAAACATTTTATGATCATAACGCAGCAGATGCTCAGCTTATCCTCATGTGAACAGCACAATATCTGTTACGTGCACTCTAGACTAAGGGTGTTTAGGTGTAAGCTGTATGTGTGTACATGTATGTGCGCCTCAGTCGGCCTCTTGTCTGTGGTGCAGGACGTAGTAGTCATGGACATACATAAGGACGGCGAATGGCTGACCAATGATGATGGATATCCACACGGCTGCGTTGCCATAGTTACCGCACAGGAAGCGACCAACAAACCAAGCCAATGGCAGCTGATGAGTCAATAAAAAAAAATAAAATAAACATACTGAGTGTTTGTGTTTTCTAATGATAAATCACAGTTTCAGTTTTCTGTTTGTATTTTTTCCTGATTTCTGTTGTCTGTGTTGTGTGACTCAGCACACTATAATGAATATCAAATGAACAAATGTCAGCAAATAACAATAATAAATAATAATAATTTAAACTTCCTATTATCCCATCACATTTCACATTCCTATGATACATCAAATATGCCCTGTTATGCTAAGGGATCATTAAGTTAATGATACTGGAGCCAAGCAACAACACCACAAAGATCTTTTAGAACATCATGTACTTGTCTTAAATTGGACTTTTTATATGACTACACCAAAAAATTTAGCAATTACCATACTACCATTAGACTACCTATACCCATTTCTAACCTTTTTAATAAATACAAATTCTTTTTAAATACCACTATAGTGCAGCTGTGTTTATCATCAGTGTTAGATCTTACCTGTGCCATCATCCCCATGAAAGCCCAAAGTCTGAACATTCTGAGAGGAACACTAACCAGGTACTGACGCAGAAACAGAGAGGGAAACAAAAGTCATTGTATCAAGTACATTTTGTTCTCCATAAAATATCATTTGACCATCTGTACAACAACATTTACTTAAAAGAGGATGAGTTTTGTGGATTCCAAGTCTTGGTCTCAGCTCTTACCTCATGGAAGAAAGCTGACAAAAAGAAGACAGCTGATTGGCTGACTATTTTACTAAATCCTTTCCTCAGGAGTGGCTTGTAGAAGTGGCTGTAAGACAGCAGAACGAATACTAAAATAGACACATGGACAGACAGACATAGGATGGAGTGCAAATCAATCAATACTGCAAAATAAAATGTCAAATAAACTAATAAGGTTTGCACACGCTCTTAAAATAGAATTTCTTTTACTTTGTCTTATTTAATATAACCTCTTAGCATTTCCTGTGTTAGTATGTGTAGGGCTAACTGAAGACACTATTTGTTATTACCATTCTCAGAGCCAGATGAATCAGTGTGTCTTGTTCAGCCCAGTGTCCCTGCTTCAAACCTCCCACTGTGTTTACGTGTATAAATGTCTCAGTGCGTTAGTGAGCGAGTAACTCACCGTAGACACCACTTGTGTACAGGGATGTTCCAGTTCTGCCAGAAATATGACACAGTCTCAGCATTCCTGAAATCAGTCAGCAAATGGAGGATGAGACAATACAAGATCTAAATAATGGCTCTATGGCAATTTGATCAGTATTAATGGATATGTAAAAGGCTCAAATGTTACTGTCATGCAAGAAAGCAGGAAACAAAAGTAATTATCCGACTTTACACAGCAAAAGGAACAATACAGAAAGTGATGTTTTAACTTTTACAAAACATTAAAGATTGCTTTTATTGTCTTGTTCTCTCCAAAACAAAAAAAACCCTCTCCCATCAGTTTTAAAAGGAACTGAAACTTTTTATCATATATGCTTACATACACTTTTCAGTGTTTTAATCCTGAGTATGCCTGGAAACCTTTTCCCATGCATACGCATGCAAGTACCAGTTCATGCAGCAACACTATACAGGCACAGGCAGTCCTTCAATACAATTCATCACACCTCATAAAATTCATACAACAGTGACACAAACACATGCACAAACTTACCACCAGTCCTTGTAAAACTGTCTGTCTCCAAAGCACAGCAGCTCAGCGGTGAAGTTCATCGATGAGTGGAAGAACCAGTAGAAAAACATAAGCCACAGCAAGTGATTGGGAACCTAATAAAGACTCACATAAGAAAGAACAAATATAATATATTGTTGCCATCATTTTAGTGTAATGGTGCTTCATGTCATGATGCAAAAACAAATAACTAAAGACTCTTTTGTTGTTAGGTGTTCTTTTTTTTTAATACTCACAGCTAATCGGAGGAGTCTCTCTGTCATCCTGGACAGATCCATGTCCTACAGGTGAGGAGAGACCCATAGATTAGCAAATAATGTAGAGCAGCACTTTTCTTTGAAAACAACCAGACACAATGTATAAACCCCACTATCATCCTATCTTCTTCACCTCTAGTGGTTTCATGGAGCTTTGAATCACTGGAATCATCCACTAAACAAGAAAGAGAGAAAAACTATATTACGAGAAAGACAACCAAACCAATGCAAGTTTAATTTTCGTCCCACTCTGTGTATCAGGAATTTTATTTAGGTTTTCGTATTGGAGCAAAGGATGAAATTAAAAAGAAAATATATCGCTATTTCTGATTCACATATTAAGACTGTACCTGTTGAGTAAGACCAACTAACAGCTGGATGAAGAAAAGCTGAGGAGAAAGAAAAAGGCTGATAAACTTTTCAAATAATTTTTTAAAGTCATATATGAGCAAATGCAAAAACAAGACTGAATACCTTCCCTTAAATAAATTGCTTAATTACTAAGAACACTTAGAAGAACTTAGATCAGTGTTTTCAGGAAAAGGGGTGCCCTGTTTTTCTGGCTCACCATCTCAAACAGTCTCCTCAGAAGGAAACTCATGCGAATCTTAGGAGAACGAGGGAAGTTGAGCTCGTAGCAGAGAGTTGGAGCAAATACAAAGTAGTACATGTCTACAGAGGTAGAGAAGATGTCAATGTGACAATTCATGAAAATGTAACAACTTGAAAGATCTAAAATAGCAGCAGAGAACCATGATAAAAACATGATCAATTAGATTTCAACCAAACACTAGAAAAATACATCTGAGTACCTCTGATAGTAAGGTTGCCAGGATAACACACCTTACGGTCACCTCCGTCTAAGTGCTGTGATGAAGGACCTGTAGGCAGAAAACACACAAATATGCTTTAGATAACGACACTGATAATGATGTGTTCTGTTTTATGGGTGATGACACACAAACTGAAAGAAAAATAATGAACATGTAATTCCAAAACAACAAGACTTACTTTCTTCATTTATTCAAATAGCTGCAGTTTCACAACTCTGCCCTTAGATGTCACTGTAGTAACATGAGCAAAGACCATGAAGCTCCTCTTGGCTCTTAGGCATTTTTGAGCAAATTCAAAGCATTTCAATATACTAAAATTGGCAGTAAATCTACTGTTGATTATGTCGTACTTTTGCAAGCCCACTGTTGCCAAATTTTGTATGAATGTGTGTATTTGTGACTTACAAGACAGTGACCGGGCCAGTTTCTTGGCTTTGGCGGTGCTCAGCTCCCTGCACCACATGTTGACGTCTTTATAGGAGTACAGCTTTAGGAAGAGAATGGTGTAAGTACCAAGTACAAACGCACCACCAACTGATGGAGAAAAAAAATAAATAAATCAAAGCGCGTTGATTATGTGATGAGGATAAAGCTGTAATGCAAGAACATGCAACATATGTAGATATGTAGGGCTGAGAAGAAGAAACAGATAACTGAAAGAAACAGCTCAGGGCCCAAAATAGTGAGGAGAAGTGAGGAGGTGTTAGGGAGTGAGCAAAGATTATGAGATGAAGGAAGAAATGGACTTATATTTTGTATATAATATACAGCAACAGAAAAAACAGAAAGAGAAAAAGAAAGGGAGGCATAATTTGTCATTTGATCTTAAACAAGCAACAAAACAAGAAAATAAATGTTCTTAACTAAAAGTATGAAAGCAATGGACTGTGCCAAGGAAATTATTATATAGTCACCATGCTGTTTTCCACTGTGTGTAGTGTGTACACTAATACAACATAAATGTGTTTGTCTTTGTTGGTCAATATAGAAAAACTGGTTTGACATGAAATGAATAACTGAGCAGTGAGAAACTGCTTTAGCAATAGGCCCTATGCCTGATAGAAAGGGATCATCCTAAGGAAGACAAACACCTCTATGCATATACTCATATACATGTGAACAAACATAGTGACAAAAGCACATGTAAGAAAAACTGTCTGTTGTGGCTCCATGGTGAGGTGGAGATCAGCACATCAGGCATCAAACAATAGTAGATCTTATCCATTAACCATCTGTCTCCCTGGCTCAGTCGGATATACACGAACACAAACACACACATGAAGGTGTGGTGGAAAAACATGCCATAGGAGCCAAGCATCCCTCATTCTTATTTGCCCACAACCTCACAAATTTTTCTGTGAACTTACAATGACCCACTTTTGATTTTCAAAAATTGTAGTTACACTGGCCACACTGCTTTTTTCTGTCAGCAGACTCTTTTGTAATAATGTGTCTTTCTTTTTACCAGAGTGCTTTGATCAAAGTAAAAACTTCAACCTTGTTCTGCCATCAGAAATGGCAGGCTGAGATGCTAATTTGATAAGCTTTTCTTTCAAGCCTGTGAAAAATGGATAATTACTGGGCATGAGTTTGGATCTGAGATGTGAACTTAATAACATAAGAGGACACTGTGTTTGACCAGCAGCCCCTGGCTAAAATATTCTGCTGTGCTGAGTATTTATACTTTTTTCACTGTGAGCTATTGGAGATTCAAAAGAAGCTGAAAACGTTGTTTTTCTTCTGATCCAGGATGATGTTCCCCATTTTTTACTTGTTGATTTCTGTTGTCAAGCATCAAGCTTTAGGTTTTATGACAAAGTTAATACCTACCCTACGACTCTTAACCAGAGTCATAGTAGTTTTAGTGGGCTGTAAAACACACTCCTTGTAGCTGATGCTCACACAATTAAGGACATCTATACCAGTACAAAACAGCAGACAGTTTTCCCTGATTCACCACAATATTCCTCAAAAGAAATCCAATACAAGTTAAAATTATGCTTATGAGATCCTTGCACTCTGCTTATTGTACATGGGCTATACAATGCTTGCATAAGAACTGTCCTGTACATGTAATAGATCCCTTCACACACACACACACACACACACACACACACACACACACACACACACACACACACATATCTGCCCTCTCTTTGCACTTTCTATATGAAGAGCAGCGCAGAGCGGAGAACAGACAGATGGACTAACTCCTTCATTCCCTCACCTCCCAATGAGAGATCAGAGGACAGGACAATATATCAAAATGGAATAATAACTTTCTTGAACTAAATTAATTTAATTAATTAATTAAAGTTACACTAGAATCATCATGATCAAGATAATGTTAGATCTGTCCCAAATAAAGCTTGAAAAGTAGGCTGAGTTAAACATATTATATTAATTACACGACAGTCCAACTGTGGAATGTTTGTAGGTTAAAGTGAGTAATATGACTCTGACAGTAAAATATTTTACATTCATTCATCACATTCATTTTGTCTTAAGAACATATAATGAACTTGAAAAAAAAAACTGCCACGAAAATGTTGGAGTAATAGGGAAACAGTAAAAGTATGCACTTCTGATGAATTGCTCACACAACTGAGTGTTTTCCAGTGATTCACTCAAAAAAGTTACAATTAAGTAATTAAGATTTTGCATTTTTTGAAGCACTGGATCACAAGTTTTGAATAAGTGCCAATACATAACACAGACATTTTTATGAGGAATAGTTTGTGTATCATGCAGTGTACAGTATTGAGTGAACTGTATGTTTGTGGATGGCAGCCATGTAGCCTGATAAAGACAAGGTGACCCTTGGATGACCTGGTACTGCAAACCACACCTACGATGGTATGTCTCCTCTCCTTTCCTTTCTTCTCAGCCAGCTGGAAATACTCCAGTCATGACCAACTGGTCCATTACCACTATCCGACTCCAATTATGACTGTGTATAAGAGATGCCATTTACAGCACTATCAAACTCAACTGTTTCTCCACTCCACTCACCCCAACCGGTCGAGGCAGATGGCCGCCCAAACTAAGCCCGGTTTTGCTGGAGGTTTTTTCTTCCGTTAAAGGGAGTTTTTCCTCTCCACTGTCGCCAAGTGCTTGCTCATAAGACATTTGTTAAGTTTTTAGTTTTTGTAAAGTGCCTTGAGATGATTTGTATTGTGATTTGGCGCTATACAAATAAAATTGAATAGAATTTAATTGAATTTCTCTGAAGGGCAAGGATATCAATGTCCTCTTAATTTTCATCACAACTGCATTATTTTCTACTTTATATACCTAGCTACACAGTAAGCTACTAATAAATGCATAATGGCTTGACTGCATAATAGATGCTACTATTTTAGTCAACTATTTGTCTGTGTACAGTAGTTGGGAGGCCAGGCTGCACAGATGGTACTTTGATAACAGTAAGAAACATTTTACCTGGAGTCATGGAGGGGACCAATAGGACCACTGCACCAGGGAACATTAGTATGATAGCCAAGTTAATGCAATGGACCAGAAATCCCACAAGTTCAGTGAATGAACCCTGGTCAGAAAGAGAGAGGCAGATATAAACAGGAGTTGTAACACCGAATCATAAAAACACAAATCATTGTCACAGACTGTCTTTATCCATTTTAAATATCTGCATTTAAATATTTGTTAACTGCACTTTCAAAAAGATCACTGGAGTAACATGGAGCTAAATTTTAAGTTATGATGGCCTAGTAAAGTTTTTAAAGCTACATACCAAACGGACAAAGCATAACGGAAAATAGTGAAACTAATTGACTAATTTTCCAATTTTACCATTTAACATTTGCAGATGCAGCTTTGGACGGTTAGCTAGTCAGGCAGTTGTAGAAAAATAATCCCATCTGTGAGTTGTGAAGTGCTCTGAATCCAACAGTCCAGTTAAAGTTTGCAGTGTTCTGATGTTAAAATGCAAGCAGGATTTCTGTACTCACCTTAGAGAGCTGCCTTTCTGTGTAGAGAGCAACCACAATGAACACATTGGACACTGTCAAAATATAATTGGAGATAAATGTCACCTTATCTTAAAAGCCCTACATTACATTTATTTGTGTATTTATTATATTTAGGCTACTACTGAAAACTCCCAGAAGCAGTGCAGCACCATCCCAAACCCAATAAAAGGAAACATCTATAAGTATTTGAACGTGTTTACCACTAAAACCACTAATAGGTCACACTGTTATTAGGAAATGTGTCAGTTGAGACAAAAGATGTTTTGAGGCAACTGTCAATTTCCTCAGACGACTGTGATTAGAGTAATATCACTGTATGTTTTATGGTTCTTCTACTTCATATCTATTGATATTTAATAACTGCTTCCAGATGTCCAGATGTAGATAAAATAAATGGGTATTACTTAAAAAATTATTTTCCCCTTAATCGCGGTAGATCATGACAGATCAAAGATGCTATGGAGCATTTTGCTCCAAAAATCATCTCAAAGGGGATCTAATCAGCCTTATAATCAAAATAGGTGCTGTAGAGAATGCAGGTAATTAGTGAAAAAATGACAAAAGAGAACTTACTTTGTATTAGAAACCTACAACACCCACGTTTTAGAAAAGCAGGGTTAGTTTTGTGAGATACTTGTACCAAAAATAGTTTGGACCTAAAGTAGGTTTCTTATGCCCAGTTTATTCTTTTATGCAGTGTACACTTTATTATCCATTAATTGTTGCCACTACCCTTAATTGTGAGGTGGAAATAGGTTTACACTGTGTTTAGATTTTTTCTTTCTATCTTTAGTTTAAACTGAATGGTCACTCAAAGCTGAATAAATGTCCAACATTATTTACTTTCATTCATTCTCCTGTAAACTGCCAGACATGTCATGGAGTGAGGTTTAAGTTCCGGTTCTGGACTTTTATTTTGGTTAATTTCCTGTTTTTTCCTGTGTTGATCTTGGTTAGCTTTGTGTCTCGTTAGTTCATTAGTTTCACCTGTTGGTCATTAGTCTCAGTTCTGTCTATTTAAACTCCTGTGTTTCCTTTGTTCTCCGTTGGAGCATTGACGTTGAAGTTAAGTGAGCATAGTGTGATTAGTAGTGTTGCTTTGCAAGGAAGGTTTTTTCTGTTACTGTCTGTGACGCCGAGTGGCGTTTGCCTGCCTGCCTGTCTGCCGCCGTGTGGCGGAGAGAATTTGTGTTTGTTTGTACCAGCGCGCTGTATTAACCGGGGGAAATAAAGCCTTTGTTGTCCTGCACTTGGGTCCTCACCTCTCCTCCTTCATCAGCACACTGACACCACCACTCCAATTCAAGACAAGACATTTTGGTTAGTGGTTCTTATCAGAATATCCACTCCATAACAATTGATTTAATGGCTGCAAGTCATATGCCTTTTTGACACCATGATATTCTCGGTACTATGAAGAGATAAGGGTCTAAATAGGAACAAATGCTTTGCAAACACAACTCTCACTAACTTTGTGCTTTCTCTCTACCCTAGTTTGTGCTCTCTCCCTCTCTCACTGTACCTTCAGCAGGTGTCCCTGGTTCTGAATATTGCTGATGTGCAGTTACTAGGCCCACCAACCTGCAGTGTCTATTTGTTATTTATTGTTGTTCTTTTCTGTCTGCTCTATCCACTCACCCCAACCGGTCAAGGCAGATGGCCGCCCAAACTGAGCCCGATTCTGCTGGAGATTTTTTCTTCCGTTACAAGGAGTTTTTCCTCTCCACTGTCGCCAAGTGCTTGCTCATAAGGGAATTGTTGTTTTTTTTTTGTTTTTTTTTAAAGTGCCTGGAGATGATTGTATTGTTATTTGGTGCTATACAAATAAAATTCAATTGAATTGAACTCTAACTCGCCTCTAATTTCACTGAATATGCAAAATCAAAGTATCAGCATGACACAGGAACAGTAATAAACCTAATTATACTGCAATTTTGAAAGATTTTACATGATTTGATCCAAAAGGTCTGAAAAAAAATTTCTGCAAAAGGGCTGTGTTGTACAGTTCTTCATACTAAATTATGTTTTAACACAGTAAAAGTGGTTGCCAATTGCTAAGAAGGAGCAACCAAATCAAATGATATCAGACAGTTGTCCAAATCTTGTTTAATTAAGGGTCAGGGTGTACATCAAACATCAAGACAACGATTTGAAGAGCAGAGATGACAGGAAATTCATAGCATACTATTGCTAATGTGCCTTTTTACATCTTCTGGAAGCAGGCCTGTTCATCATCTTTGACAAAGAGCAAGAATTGAGCCCACTCATGGATCAAACTGAGACCAACAGAACCATTTAGCACCTGTTTGATGCACATAAATGCACATAAACTTTTCATCAGAGTTGGTTGTGGGAAAAATTTGAAAGCAATACACTATTAATGTAGTGAAAAAACTTACTTTAGTGTAAAATCCATTTCATTTTGGAGCAGACCAGAGCAGTTGCCTTAATGGAAAAGCTTTTAGGCTGTTTTTTCCAACTTTACCCACTTTGCTAGCAGGCAAAGTGTACAGTAAAGTGTACGGTACTCGTACTCTGTGTTGGTATATACATATTTGTATGTGGTAGTGTGTGTGTATGTGTTGCTGCAGTGACTCTAAAAGTACTGAATGCACTCTTAGTAGCTTTACTCTGCATGCTACTGTAAACAGTCTCCCATTTTCACCTGTCTCTTACTCATCATCAGCACAGTCATTTACCTTAACTTCATCCATCCCTCCCTCTCTGTTCTTTTGACCTGTGTCAATGCAGCACTTTTACATCAGCTCTCTACCTTAACCACTGCTTTATACCCCCTCTTTTCCAACTATTGTCATTTATGCCTTTGTCCCCTTCCCCCAACACTCTCTATATGTATTCACCAACTTTATTTCTTTAAGTTAATGCTTCTCCTGCATGCCCCCTCACCCAAATTATCTCTCTCCCTTTCCCTCTTGCTCACCATTCCCCTCTCTCTCTCTCTCTGCAGCACAGCAGCAGTGTGCAGTGTCCTATATAGGGCAAATGATTGTCCCTCTAGAGACATTGTGAGCTGCATCACTGCAGGCTTTCACTGCTACATACCATAAATATAAATATTAAATTAAAAAAAAAAACATTATAGCATATACCTGCATGTGTCTTAAAACATGGTAGAGCACAACACCTACACTATGTAAGAAAGCAATTCATCACTGCTTTTAAATCAATGGAGATATTTTAAGAAAACAGCTACTGGAATTATGATACACTTTGACTGTTAACGTACCAATCACCAGGCACGCTGCTGGCCAGCTGTAGGGATCATTCAGAAACAAGGAAATCACCTGAATAGGATCCACCAGCACGCCATACCTGACAAGAAAGAAAAAGGCAGAGTAATTAAGACACCTTTAAATTAGGATCCACATGTAAATCATTAGAATATGGATACTGATTTTAAAGCAAAGTAAATGAAGTAATTTTTTTCAAAAATTGACCTATACTCCGCATACATGAATACATTTATTTTAAAAATACATTATTTAAACAGTGAATTGTTTACAACTGGGTGCAATATTTGTTTAATATTATGTTTTAGATATAATTGTTTTTTAGGAAACAATGGCTCAGTTCCAGTAAGCCTCAGTGAAATCAAATCATATACCTTTCTGTGCTTTTTGTTCTATGACATGTCAAAATGTCTGTGATAAAAAGCTCTAAGGTCAAAACAGAGCCATTTCACGATAAGTACAAGCATTCCATAAGAGCAGATATATATTTGAAGTACCTGTCCTTTCTGTTTTGCATATTTTGAACATTATTATTATCTCTGTTTAAGAATGACACATTGTGTACAAACAGTTTAGCCCTCTTCAAATAACAGATAAAAATCTATGCTTAAAAGATGAGGATTAAAAAAAACTATTTTTAAAGACTTCAAAATTCACTCACCTTAAAAGATTTTCTAAGAAGAGGCGAGCATTACTCAGCACCTGTAACAAAAAGTTTGAAGATGTTAGCTGGTATGTGATTATTTACTGCACTACACTCCCAGTTTCTTTTTTTTCCATCTCCCCCATCTCATCTCTTTTTGCTCCTCAGCCCATTTCTACTACTCTTCATCCTCTGCCTCCCATCAATCTCTTTATTTCTCCATCTCACACTCCTTCTTTCTAAATGGACTGTTATACCTCATTACCCAACACAAAGGATCCATGCCTGCAGATGGGACAGAAGTTCAAATATTACCTAAATGAAATTATTTTACTGGTCCTGCACATTATTTTTAATTTTTGACAAAATTCAAATTAACCAGCAAAAGGAATTTGATGTGTTTTTTTTTTTTTTTTTCAAAATATACAGCTTTGAATAACTCAATGAGGATCTGGCTGCTCTGTAGCATTTTGCTTTTGAACAGAGTTGGCAAATCTGTACAACACCTTCGTAAGATAAAAAATTTTTATAAGTGTAGTTATGGTGGTAACAAACCAGATAACAAACACAGAATCAGACTCAGTGAGTCTCTTTGAAAACAGATGGGTATTTATAGAACAATCGATACTCATTCTTCTTTATTTTATGTCATTTTGATTTGTTCAATTGTAAATTGTTGGAACTCCATTTGATCAAGAGTTATACTGTACATGCATACAGCTGGATGAGGCTAACTCTAATGCCTGTGTTGCTGCAGTGTGACTATCCCTATGTTATATGTGGTTGCTGCAGTTTCGTCTGTATGTGCATGTGTCTTACCAGCATTACCACACACCAGTTGAGGATTCCTCTGTAATTCCTGTAACCACTGGCTGAACTCAGCAGGGATTCCTGTGTCTTGTGGCAGCTACAGAAACAGATGGAAAAATAAATAATTCCAGAAAAAATATAATAATAATAATAAAAGTAATAAGCATCTCAGACAAAGCATCTAATCAAATGAAATATACTGTAATCTATTTTGATAATTTTATTATTTTAATCATTTTCATACTACTACTACGTCTATTGTTTTGGTCAAATATTACTGTGAACAGTTTATTTCTTTTGGTTTGTTTGTGTTTATTTTGTACTTCTGCTTGAACAAGAAACTTTTGAAGATGTGAGCTTTGGACAAATAAACAGAGAGGCTGATGAAAAACAAAAGAAAAGAAGATAGGTTAACTTGCAGCCCTGTACTGAACATATGGGAACTGCTTGCTGTAAACCACTCACATCTAGACATAGCTGTACTTAGTCCCTTTTAGTCCCTGATGTCTCAGATTCATTTCATGCACAGTAAATATCGCTGTATCAATCTTTCATGAATTGAAAGGGTAGATTTTAGTATTAGTTACATGAAACTGGGTCACATAGGGTTGGCCTAGGCACCCCTTGTTCACTGGCCTCCCCGGCGGCGTCCGATAGCTACGCCCATGATCAATGAAAGGAGCCATATTAGGTGGTGGTGTTGCCACGTATGGTAAAGTTTAAGCTTTACGCGCTGAAGCTTTTGCACTCTGCATCAAGGTAGGAGTGAATGCGTGACAAGAGATACAAAATCATCAAGGTTTGTTCCGGACTAAGATCAACCCACGACCTGGTTTGTGATATGGTGTCGACCTTGAGCTTTCCTCAAACTACACAAAAAGTTCTTTAAGTTTTCGTATCTCACCTCAGTCTGTCACTTATGTCACTCCTGCGTGGCTTTTTGTCATTTGCTGACGTGAACTGCACCGTCTCCAGCGAAAGGTCACGTTTTTTGTCTGAGCCATGATCTTTGCTGAAGTCAGCGGCCACTGAGCTCTGGCACACCGATGCAGACCTGCCGTTCATCGGCTGCAAGCTCACACCTCTCCCCGCCTGCAAAGTCGCCCTTCTCCTGCGACCCCGTAATGCCCCAGTTGCATCCGAGTCACCCATGAAGACAGAAAAATAATTATATGTAATAAAATATAATAAATTGATCTTTTATCGGTTTACTTTAAATAGCATGCTTGTTGGTCTTCGGACACACAGGCGCAGCAGCATAAAGGAAAAGGAAGTGGAGGACTCCTAACAATCCACCCAAAGCTCAGATTTCCGTACAGTCCATAAGGCGGTAGTAGTGCATTCATGACGTCACATGAATGTAAAGCAGTCTGGCACCGTCTGACTGTTGCACACTAACACTGCAGTCACACCCTAAGGGTTTTTCCAAAAGAGGAACTTGAGGGACCATTAAAATCTTCAGTCTCCATGCAAGTGGATCTGCCTGTGGTACAGACTGGAACACAATGGACTCGATTGTTAATGTGATTATTTTGTTTTCATTTTGAAATGCAATATTTAAATAACATGATCTTTGCTGAAGTATATAAAGTATATAAACTGCTCTTGTAACACAGACGGCAGAAGACTTCTGCAAGGACGTCCTCTCCGGGCCCATGATTAAACCTGAGATGATTCATCACACTTGTGGTTGTTTTCTGAGAATTAGCAACTCTCAAACTTAAAGAAATTTCTACCACAACTGCTGCCGTTTTTTTTTAAAGAGGTGACCTAACTATCTTGTCTGTCTGCATCTCTAAGTAAGTGCCTGTGTGCCGGTCTTGTACAGGCACACACCAACAACCCTTCCCTCCCCCTTGCTTTGATATCTCACGTGACTCAGCGACTCGACTTAATAAAGTTCTTTTCTATTTACTGTTGATCTGCCGGAGCCTATCCCAGCTCTCTCTCGGGTGGAAGGCAGGGGTACACCCTGGACAGGTCACCAGTCCATCGCAGGGCCACATAAAGACACACAAAGACAAACAACCTCACACACTCACTCCTACAGGCAATTTAGATCCACCAACTAACCTAACATGCATGTTTTTTTGTCTGTGGGAGGAAACCGGCGTACCCGGAGTAAACCCACGCAAGCACATTGCAAACCTCACACAGAAAGGCCAGGATGCGAACTCACAACCTTCTTGCTGTGAGGCAACAGTGCTAACCACTCAGCCACCATGCTACCCCAATTTTAATAAATTAATAATACAATTTAAAACAAAACACATGAAAGTCATGAAAATGTATTTATATTTGATAATGCATGAATTGCCAAAAAGTATCGGTATCGGTATCTATATCGGCGATACTGGCCCAGTATTTACTTGGTATTGGATCGACACCAAAGCTTGCAGTATCGCCCACAACAACTAAGAACTGCCCACAGAGAAAGACACGCCTCAGCAGGAGGGAGGAGCAGGCTACTCTGCATGATTAGACAACAAAAAAAAAAAAAGGTCAGATGCAAAATACACACACTGAACAGCAGAAAAAGCTACAAGACTCACATCTGACTCACATCTGACATTTTTTCAGTGTTTTTTAAACATATTAATGTCTAAAGTCTGATAACACTGTAATCAGCACAAAATTGGCTACAATAATATGTGAGCAGCAAGTTTATACATTATTGTGTTTTTGAGAAAAAAGTGTTTATGCATGGCTAGTGAAAAACTACAATTTTTTACTCACTGAAATAAGACCATAAAACACAAACAGAACATTGGTTCACAAGACTTTGGAGACCTGCATGTTGTAGGCTAAAGTGTTTACTTCAGAGTGCTGTGAATGTCATCTTGTTCACACATTCACAGTAAACAATACACTGATTTAAAATTTCTAAGACACTTTTTGTCCAGAAAGGCCATATGGAAGAGGGTGTGTCTGAGGATGAATAGTCATGTGATTTACCTGAGAACACAAAAGACGCACTGAACGTCCAGACAAAGGCGCGCATAATGAGCCTTTCAGTCAATGTAGATGGGACGGATTAGTGCTGTACAATACAACACAATGAGGAGCCAAACGATCCTCATTTGAGTTAAAATCAGTGTTTTTACTCTGAGGACAAGCTAAACTATTTGTCTCTGTGAGGAATGTAAGGACGCTTCACGTGCGTAACGCGCCATCATCCAAACACGCCGAAAAAGTGAGTAAATTCTATGATGAAGTTTGATATTTTGTGTCATTTCTCGGGGACGTGCACATATTTACCTGGTTCACCTGAGATTATTTACATGTGAACAGTGGACAGTGTACAAGGCGGGACCGCATTACCTGTAATGAGGTGAGACAGGAAAAAACGGACTTCTCCTTACCTTCATACGGATTAAATAAAAAGTGATGATTTGTTTTTGACTTGAATTGTTTCACTCAAAAGAAAACATTTCAAGCTTTCTAGCCATATAATTCTTATTTTTATGAGCCAAGTATTCGCTGAGATTCTGGTTGTTTTATTTACGCGTCTGTGAAGAGAAATGGCAGAGACAGAAAAGTCCGAGAGCGCACCCTGTCGGCTTTCTTTATTTAAAAAAAGCACAACGTTTTGTTGTTATTATGATGGTATACCACTAAAACTAGACCCTTTACAGATTTGAATGATATACTTCTTTTATCTGTACGATCAGAATTGACGGAGTAATTTAAGTTTGTTCCGGCCTTATCAGAAAAAGAGGCGTCAAAACGCGCCGGCGCGTGCGTCGACCCCAGAGGGTTAACACCTTTGATCCCACTAAGCCCCGGAAGGAAGCGGCAATTCGACTGGCCAGGTTGACCCAGGGAGGCCGACCTGTAGCGACCTGCGAGTGGAATAAGACTGCATGGAGGGACATGTTCTACGCCGGGCTGTCTGAAAAGATAAAGGACGAGCTCGCAGCGCGGGAGTGGCCCGAGGAGTTTGATAAGCTGGTGGAGATGAGATCAGTATTGTCCTACGGTGGAGAGAGAGAGAGAATGGGAGAGAAATCCTCTCCCACGCTCGAACGCTTCCCGTTTCTCTGTTAGCGGTGCTTCTGCCTACAAGACCAGACCAAGGGAATTCCGAAACCTGAGCCACGGTTACCGAGTCACTGCCAGAACCCATGCAGGTTGGGAGATGACGCCTTACACCAGAGTAGCGTAGCAGGCGCTTCAGAGAGAATCTGTGCTTATACTGTGGCAAACCTGCGCATAGAGTCGCCTCCTGCCCAGCGCAGGCAAAAGAGGAGGCTCAACGGCTCGGAGGGGATCGCTGTTGAGTCCAGCCCATTTCAGTGTGACGGATCCCCGACCGCTCACTGAAGTCATTCTGCACTGTGGAAATAAAGCTCACCCCTTTTCTGTTTTTATTGACTCAGGAGCGGATACCGAATTTATGGACGAAGGACTTTGTAAAAGACTTGGTGTTTCATTAATGGATTTAGCAGCCCCAGTACAAGTCAAAGCTCTAGACGATCATGTTATTCACTCTTGTTCCCAGTGAACTGAGACCATGCATATGACCATAGGGAATCACGCAGAGCTGATCTCATTCAGGATTATCCATTCCCTAAGACTCCCATTAGTGCTAGGGGCTACCTGGCTGCGGAGGCACAATCCGCACGTCGACTGGAACACTGGGAGGATTATGGGCTGGGGGGTTAACTGTCAAGCTAATTGTCTGCGATTTGTGCCCTCAGCTCCCACAGGTAATGGTGTGAAAGAGGAGTTTCCTGACTTGTCCGAGGTCCCGACAGACAATGCGGACCTGAAACGCGTGTTCAGCAAATCCAGAGCAACCTCCTTACCACCTCACCGGCTGTATGACTGTAACATCGACCTGCTACCTGGTACCATGCCCCCTCGGGGAAGACTCTTCTCCCTCTCGAGTCCGGAAAGGGAAGCCATGCAGACTTATCTTAACGAGGCGTTGGCAGCCAGCCTCATTAGGCCCTCCTCCTCACTGGCCGGTGCTGGATTTTTTTTTTTTGTGGGCAAGAGAGACGGTGGACTTAGACCATGTATTGACTACCGGGGATTAAATCAGATCACGGTAAAGAACCATTATCCTCTGCCGTTAATGTCTACTGCCTTCAAACTGGTACAGGGAGCCACCATCCTCACTAAATTAGATTTGAGAAACGCTTACCACCTAGTGCGCATAAGGGAGGGGGATGAATGGAAGACTGCTTTTAATACACCTGTCGGACATTACGAGTATTTAGTAATGCCTTTCGGACTGACCAATGCTCCAGCTACCTTTCAGAGTTTGGTAAATGATGTACTAAGGGACATGTTGGACAAATTCGTGTTTGTATATTGGGACGATATATTGATATTCTCTCGTTCAAAGTGGGAACATGTCACACACTTAAGAACCGTTCTCCAAAGACTCCTCCAGAACCAACTTTATGTAAAAGCAGGAAAATGTGAGTTCCATGTTGAAAAAGTCTCTTTCTTAGGTCTTGTGTTGGCAGGGGGGCAGATCAGCATGGACCCAGGAAAAGTGGAGGCGGTGCGAGAGTGGGCTGAATCCCGAAGCCTCAGGGAGCTACAACGGTTTCTGGGCTTCGCCAATTTTTATCATAAGTTTAGTAAAGCTTACAGTAACATCGCTAATCCCCTACACAGACTCACTTCTTCTAAAGTTCCTTTCAGTTGGACTGAAGAAGCACAGGAGACCTTCTCCAAATTTAAGACACGATTCTCGGAGTCCCCCATACTCACCCTGCCTGACCCGAATCTCCAGTTCCAGCTCGAGGTCGACGCCTCGAATACAGGGGTGGGAGCAGTGCTGTCGCAAAGAGGATCAACGATCATAAACTGCATCCGATCGCCTTCTCCCACAAACTCTCGCCTGCAGAAAGAAATTACAGTGTAGGTGACAGAGAGCTGCTGGCAGTCAAGTTAGCGTTGCAGGAGTAGCGGCACTGGCTGGAGGAAACTAAGCAGCCATTTGTGGTGATGACAGATCATAGAATATTTAAGAACAGCTAAGAGACTTAACCCCCGGCAAGCTCGCTGGGCTCTGTTTTTCGACAGAATCAACTTTCACCTAGCCTACCGACCAGGTCATAAGAATCTGAAAGCCGACGCCCTGTTACGCATCCATGAGCCCCCGGATCAGCCACCGGACAATGACTACATCCTCCCAGCCTCCACACGCCTAGGACTGACCTGCATCGAAGAGAGGGTGTTACAGGCTCATGCTCCGCCACCTTCCGCCTGTCCATCCAAGCTACTGTATGTCCCCAACCACCTTCGTTCAGACGTTTTGAATTGGTTTCATTCTGCACGCCTTTTCTGCCATCCAGGACCCCTTCGTACACGCCTGCTCATATCGCAACGGTTTTGGTGGCCAACCCTCAGAAAGGATGTGAGAGACTTCGTGGCAGCCTGTCACACTTGTGCCCAAATTAAGCCCTCCAGACAAAGACCTTCCGTGGCCATGGACTTTGTTACGGGGCTTCCAAGGTCTGCTGGGAATTCGGTGATTTTAACGGTGGTGGACCGTTTTTCGAAGATGGCTCACTTCATCCCATTACCCAAGTTACCCTCAGCCCGGGAAATGGCCGACATTATAAAACGGGAGATCTCGGAACATTGTTTCCGACCGCGGCCCCCAGTTTGTATCCCGGTTCTGGTCCAAGTTTTGTAAGTTACTGGGAATATCTGTTAACCTCTCCTCTGGTTTTCATCCCCAGACAAATGGGCAGGCGGAACGACTAAACCAGGATTTGAAGATTGGTCTCCAGCTATTATGCTCAAGGGACCCCGCCGCATGGGCCACGAACTTGACCTGGGTGGAATACGCCCACAACACCCTTCCCTCCTCGGCTACGGGGCTATCACCCTTCCAGGTGGTCTACGGCTATCAGCCGCCTCTGTTTGATGCGCAGGAGCGCGCTTCCTCAGTGCCCTCGGCCCAAGCCTCCGCTCGGCGCTGCCAGCTGATGTGGCGAAGAGCCAGAGCAACACTGCAACAGACGAGTTTGGCCTACCAACACTGGGCCAACAAGAAGAGGTCCGCTCCACCTGTATACCGTACGGGCCAGCGGGCTTGGCTTTCCACCTCGGATATCCCACTCCGAGCTATGCATAAGAAACTGTCGCCGAGGTTCATTGGACCCTTCCCCATCTCTAAGGTCATCAATCTGGTGGCCGTTCGCCTGCGACTGCCGCAGTTGCTTCGGGTCCACCCCACATTCCACGTCTCCAAAATAAAACCAGTGTTGGTGAGTCCTTTGGTTCCTGCTCCTAGACCCCCGCCCAGATTGTGGATGGTGGACCGGTCTACACGGTGTCTCGTCTCCTCCAGTCCCAGCGCCGGGGACGTGGGCTGCAGTACCTCGTCGACTGGGAGGGGTACGGTCCCGAAGAATGCTCCTGGATTCAGGCCCATTTTGTTTCGGACCCGAGACTCATCACGGCGTTCCGCCGTCGTCACCCAGACCAGCCATGGTGACCGTCAGGAGACGGTCCTTTTGGGGGGGTTACTGTCAGGATTGTTGGAAGCGGCCTGTCCAACACTGCCCCCTGCTGATCTTGGCCTGACCAGGATCAGGAACTAATCAGCTAATTCACTGCACCTGTTCAGCGCTGGTTTTAAACACGCCAGGACAACAGGTTCGTTGCCAGATTGTGGTTAACCTCCGTGTTGACACTCTCACGCCACTCGACTAGAATCAAGCTTTTGGACAACTCAGTTTTGATCTTTTGTGATACACGACTCCAACTGTTTGAAGACTCGATTTGCATTTTTGGTTTTGATACAAGACTCAAGTTTTGGGAAGACTTGATTTGACGTTTGTTTTTGGATAACAGACGCTCCTGCCTTAGACTCTAGAGAGATCTGTCTGTATTCTAAGGATGGCCTGGGATCGGGAGTACATCTCATCGGATCCAGAAGGACGGAGTATAAGGCGCTCCCATACCTGCTTGGACTCTGAAAGAGGGATCTATTCGGATTTGGACTTGAGCGCTTTTCCTGAAGGGACTTCCTGAATCGTCACGACGAAGAAACCCAACTCTGAAGAGCACTCAAAGGAAATTGAGGGAGAGTCATCTCCCGCTTGGTGACACCACTGTCTGTGATTGATTGCTGCTACTAATGGATCCTCTCAGTTCAGGGGTCTTAGAGAGCAGACTAGGTAACAAGTAAATTAGTCTGTACCTATTTGTTGATTAAAACTCTGCCGTGATTAATTATTTTACTGTTTAATTCATATAGATCCAGTTGGCACTCCCAGGTCTTCCACCAGAACCGTCCTCTCTACTGTTGAAATAAACCCTTGTTTTAACTATTCCTCCGTGGTTGTCAGAATCATTGAGCTCTGAGCACTTAGAGGAAATTTTTCTAGCCTGGAAAAACAGTCTACTAACATATAAAAAAGCTCTCTGTAAAGCCAGAACTGCATACTATTCATCACTAATAGAGGAAAATAAGAACAATCCCAGGTTTCTTTTCAGCACTGTAGCCAGGCTGACAAAAAGTCACAGCTCTGTTGAGCCCAGTGTTCCCTTAGCTCTCAGCAGTGATGACTTTATGAGTTTCTTTACAAATAAAATCACAACTATTAGAGATAAAATTCAGCAGATGCTTCCTATACCTGCAATAAATGAATCTTCTACTACAGTAGCTCTTGAATCATCTGTAGGACCTCAGTTATGTTTAGACTGCTTCTCTCCCATAGATCTCTCTGAATTTACATCAGTAGTTGCTTCATCGAAATCATCAACGTGTCTCTTAGACTCCATCCTGACTAGACTGCTTAAAGGCACCCTGCCATTAATGAACTCATCTTTATTGGACTTGGTAAATTTATCTCTAGTATCAGGCTACGTACCACAGGCCTTTAAGACTGCAGTAATCAAACCCTTACTCAAAAAGCCTAGTCTTGATCCAGGAGTCTTGGCTAATTATAGACCAATATCCAATCTACCATTTATTTCTAACCACTGCTACCACTGCTATGCAGATGACACTCAGTTATATCTATCTATTAAACCCGTTAACACAAACCAGTTAACCAGACTTCAAGCCTGTCTAACTGACATAAAGGCCTGGATGACCAGTAACCTTTTACTTTTAAACTCGGAGAAAACAGAAGTCATTATATTTGGGCCAAAAAATCTCAGAAATAACTTTTCTCAAATTATAGCTACTCTAGATGGCATAACCCTGGCCTCCAGCACTACTGTAAAAAAACCTTGGAGTTATTTTTGACCAGGACATGTCCTTTAACTCACACATAAAACAAATCTCTAGAACTGCATTCTTTCACCTGCGCAACATTTCCAAAATTAGGAACATCCTGTCTCAAAATGATGCAGAAAAACTAGTCCATGCATTTGTTACCTCAAGGCTAGATTACTGTAACTCATTACTATCTGGATGTCCCAATATCTCCATAAAAAGCCTCCAGTTAATCCAGAATGCCGCAGCCAGAGTCCTGACAGGAACTAGCAAGAGAGATCATATTTCTCCTATACTGGCTTCTCTTCATTGGCTCCCTGTAAAATATAGAATAGAATTTAAAATCCTTCTTCTCACATACAAATCCCTTCATAATCAAGCTCCTTCATACCTCAAAGACCTCATAGTACCATATTATCCCAATAGACCACTTCGCTCTCAGAGTGCAGGTCTACTTGTGGTTCCCAGAGTTTCCAAAAGCAGAATGGGAGGCAGAGCCTTTAGTTATCAAGCTCCTCTCCTATGGAACCAGCTCCCAGCCTGGGTTCAGGAGGCAGACACTCTCCATACTTTTAAGGCTAGACTTAAAACCTTCTTCTTTGACAAAGCATATAGTTAGGGCTGGCTTCAGGCAACCCTGAACCATCCCTTAGTTATGCTGCTATAGGCCTAGACTGCCCGAGGTCCATCAGTGCACTGAGCTCCCCTACCCTAACCCCTCTCCCCCTTTCCCTTCCCCTCCCCTCTCTTCTCTCCTCCCACCTCATGTATATTCCACCATTGAATGTTACTAACCTTGTGCTCTCTCTCTCTCCCCTAGTTTGTGCTCTCTCCCTCTCTCTCTGTTCTCTCTGTACCTTCTGCAGGTATCCCTGGTCCTGGAGCTGTATATCGCTGATGTGCAGTTACTGGTCCCACCAACCTGCAGTGTCTATTTGTTGTTTATTGTTGCTGTTCTTTTCTCTCTGCTCTATCCATTCACCCCAACCGGTCGAGGCAGATGGCCGCCCAAACTGAGCCCGGTTCTGCTGGAGGTTTTTTCTTCCGTTAAAGGGAGTTTTTCCTCTCCACTGTTGCCAAGTGCTTGCTCATAAGGGAATTGTTGGGTTTTTAGTTTTAGTTTTTGTAAAGTGCCTTGAGATGATTTGTATTGTGATTTGGCACTATACAAATAAAACTGAATTGAATTGAATTGAATTGAATTGAATTGAATTGAAAAAGTGGTAATAGATCCCAACAGAAGGAAAAGTAATTAATATCTACACTGTGGATTGTGGATTTTCAACTGTACATGTGTTTGCTCAGCAGTGGAAGAACAGAGGAATGATTACATCATCTGGTAAGCCCATCACACACAAAGATCTTATTTTACAGCTGTTAGATGCTATGCAGCTACCTAAAAAGATTGCTCATTGTAAGTGCGACACAAATGTGAGGAATAGACATGATTTCTTTTGATAATTGTAAAGCTGACGTTGTTGCTAAATTAGTTGCTCAGAAACCACTGCCTTTACAAGCTACAGTTACAGTTGAACATCCTGATGAGCAGATATTTAAGGACATGCAGAACAGTGTACTTTAGAAATGAAAAAACTCATGGGTAACAACAAAAACAAAGAGAAAAGAGTGTAAATTAAATGACAATAACGTTTGAAGATGTAAAGATGAAAAGTAGTGTTACCAAAATGTTTTAGATATGCAGCTGTACTGACACATGCTAATGTGCATACGTCAGCAGGAGGGATGGTAGGATTAGTAAACAAAGTGTTTACAACATATGGTTTTACAAACTACTCTGAAACAATTTGTCAATAATGTGAAATATGTGCAAAAATAATCCACAGGAACAGATTGTGACAAGAAATAGTGGAAAGTTTCCACTACCTGAATATCCTTTCAACACATTTGCATGAATGGAATTAAATAACTGTGAGGGAAAGAAATACTGTTTAGTGATCATTGATGCATTAACCAAATGGATTGAAGTGTTTCCAGCAAAGCATCCTGATGCACTAACAGTAGCTAAAACACTGACAACTATTATTATTCCCAGATTTGGAATTCCAGAGAAAATCTATTGTAATAATGGTACACATTTTGTAAACCAGGTATTTAAACATCTTCCTGAGCTAAAACCATTCATTAAGGAAGATGCTCACATGACTGAGACCATTGCTGATTACATGGTAAAAATGTTGACTAATAAAAATGTTGTATCTGGGATTAATGCACAACAGGAGGGTCCTGAGCCTGAACGTGACTTTAAAGTGAAACCAGGAGACTGGTCTTTGTAAAAATCAAGAGGAAGTATTAGTATTGTCTGTGCTGGGAAGGACCTTACCAAGTACTGCTGTCCATACCCATGGTTGGGAGAATTGTTGAAAGACTTTCCTGGATTCATTTAACACACTGTAAAGAGGTAAAAGTACTGTCTGAGTAATTCTGTCAAAGCAACAGGGACTCACTCTAAACTCCAACTAACCTGTGGTGAAGTCTGGCTACAAAGGGAGGTGGGACCAATAGGGACCACTCGTCTCCAACCAGTGGAGAAACCAACCACACCCAGGGGAATTATATGAGTGAGGAGTAGAGTGACCTGGGGAGAAGCTGCTCAGAAGTACATTTTCCCATGGAAGGTCCAATATATCGACCCTGGCACCCGTTTAGACTATTTTGTGGGCTGAAACTGACAATAAGCATATTGACTGTCATATCGCTGACCACAGATATGGCGATTTTGTTTCTCTTTGAGAAGGGTTTGCAACAGCTGGAGAATGCTACTAACTCCAGTGAGATAAGACAGTATCTTTTCCTTCCTTGAGAAGGAATTGCTGCAGCTAGGTAATGCCATGAACAACACCAAAACAAACCTAGGACAAAGAGAGCTAATGATGTGCTCACTTTTATCTTTTGGACCAATGAGACTCAAACTGTCCAGTTTGATTTTTGTAAAGTAGTTAACTGTGGTAATGTGCAACAGGAACAGCTAACAGGGGCAGACAAGTATATCTGTGTCACTGAAGTATATAGAAACAGGTTACACTGATAAGACTTAATCCACACAATGATCCAACAGGCTTGAACTGTACACTGCCGGTGTTTACTTCCACCTGCCCTCCAGCCAGTAAACAATGTCTTTGCATTATTTGATGCCACCTATTCCTGCTCTTAATCTACCTTTCTTTACACCTTATACCTACTAATTATACCTGTTTTGGAGAAATTCCACTTCAAGAAGAAAGGTCGGTGATCTCAACTGGTGCAACTCTACCACAATTGTGATAACTCCTGGGGCAGGCTATGATCCTTCCTGGTTCACTGGCCATGTTATTGCAGGCACTGACCTGGGGGAATTGTGGGGGAAACCAATTGAGACCAGTGCTCCCACCTGATTGGCAGGGAACCTACAATTGGTGATGCCATTTTATGTGTTACCTCTGTCTGGTTCTTTCCTAGACAGCCCACACCATGTGAAAAGAGACACTGCAGCAGCCGGCAGCTTTGATAAGAGTGTACACTGATGTCATCGGAGTGCCCAGGGGAGTTCCCGATAAGTATAAAGCTAGAAACCAATGTTGAATCTGACCCGAGTTCCTTAATTGAGAAAGGACGAGCTGAATCAGAGACTAAATTAACCGGTTTTATTATAAACAGAGATATCTCTAGAGATCAGCACTCTACAATGAGTCTGTTCCTCAGCCTGTGCCTAATGAGATCTACATAAAACAGGAAAAACAGTGGTTTTCACAGACAAGAGCTGCTCCCCGGTTGACCTCTCTGTTCCCGCACTGGTTAAGGTCACTTCCTTATAAGGTAAAACTGCCCAATTCCCTTAGCAACAGCTATGCTGCAGACGCACCCTATATCTGGGGGTCACAGTGTCTTACACAAAGAGGAGGTTACAGGGCGCGGCTGTTGTCTCTACATACCATACTTAATTCATACTAGCATCCTATGTTCCATGAAACCCTTTTCTCAGGTAGTTGCTGCTAAATTGGAGGCAGGCAGGCAGGCATGGGGATGAGATCAAGTACATTGTACTTGTCGGCTGTTTCCGGGTAAATGAATGAATTCAATTCAATTCAATTCAGTTTTATTTGTATAGCGCCAAATCATAATACAAATCATCTCAACGCACTTTACAAAAACTAAAACTAAAAACCCAACAAATCCCTTAATGAGCAAGCACTTGGCGACAGTGGAGAGGAAAAACTCCGTTTAACGGAGTGACATTCAGTAGTGGAATATACATGTGAGGTTCCAGCAGAACCGGGCTCAGTTTGGGCGGCCATCTGCCTCGACCGGTTGGGGTGTGTGGATAGAGCAGAGAGAAAAGAACAGCAACAAAAAAAAAAAAACAGACACTGCAGGTTGGTGGGGCCAGTAACTGCATATCAGCGATATACAGCTCCAGGACCAGGGACACCTGCAAAAGATACAGAGAGAGAGGGAGAGAGCACAAACTAGGGGAGAGAGAGAACACAAGGTTAGTGACATTCAATGGTGGAATATTCATGTGAGGTGATGAGGTGAATCACTTCTTATTACAAGCGTGTCGTGCTGTGTCCGTCTACAGATTAGCAACAGACTAGCTATAGTCTAACACTCCTAAAAACTAACTAAACTTTCTAAACAATTCATTAACCGCTACATTCCGACACTAGTCAAGTACCTTTCTATTTTGACCGGTATTTATTGCTATTCCCAGACTTAGCATTTGTTAGCCTATCAGTTAGCTTAGCTAGCTAGTAACATGGCTTCTCCCTCTCTCTCTCTCTCTCTCCTGCTGACATGAGTCCCTCTGGGAACTTCCTGCCAGGGACCTTTATTGTGTTAAGACTTCCTTCTCCCCGTATTCTAGTTCCTGGCAGCTTTACGTTAGTTATCTTTGATTATGAGTTGCACCTGTGTTCAATTACCTGTTGTGTTTTCCCTTACTTATAGCTCGCTTCTTCCTTCGTCCCCTGCCGAAGCATTAGTTGCATTAATGAAGAAGTGTGTTTTCTGTATTGACCGTTTCACCCGGTCTCTCTTGAGTTTACCGTCTCATCCGGTTTGTCTGAGTTTTGTGTTTTGTGCCCCGGGAGTTCCCCGGGAGGAAATAAACGCCTCAGTTGTCCTGCATTTGGGTCCTCACCTCTCCTCCTTCACACCTCACCACCCACACCCCGTGACACCTGCTCCATGTGCCACATGTTTAGTTAGCTATTCCTCTGCCTCCTTTAGTGATAATGATACTTGTAATAAGTGTAAGGTTCTGCTAGCTTTGGAGGTGAGGATCACTGATTTGGAAGCACGGCTCCGCACCTTTGAACAAAAGCCAGCTAGCTTAGCCCCGTTAGCAGGTGTGGAGCCACCGAACTCAGGCTCAGGGTCTGTTAGTGGTCCAAGGGCAGCTCCGGAGCAGCCCGGAGAATTAGCCTGGGTGACAGTCCGACGGAAACGTACTCCTAAGCAGAAGCCCACGGCTCATCACCTGCCTGTTCACATTTTTAATAGATTTTCCCCGCTCAGCAACACACCTGCTGAGAAACCGACTCTGATAATTGACGATTCCATAGTCAGAAACAAGAAGTTAGAGACACCAGTGACCATAGTCAAATGTATTCCTGGGCCAGAACGGGCGACATCGAGTCAAATCTGAAGCTGCTGGCTAAGGCAGCTCCTCGAACATATACTGTAATCAAATAATTCAGAAGAACAGAAAAGGAGTTATTCATAAAAACCTAATAAAAATGAAGACCACTCCTCTTATTGAACAGAAAAGTAGAACAGTCAGATGTGGATTATTAAATATCAGGTCACTTTCATCAAAATCTCTGTTAGTAAATGATTTGATAACTGATCACCAAATTGACTTAACTCTGTCTTACTGAAACCTGGCTGCAGCAGGATGAATATGTCAGACTGAATGAATCAACCCCCCTCACTCATAAAAATTGTTCCTCGAATTGTTCACGTTCCTCGAAGCACAGGTCGAGGTGGAGGAGTAGTTGCAATCTTCCACTCAAGCTTATTATTAAACTTTCATCCTGCCATTAATTAACCCATCTTTATTAAACTTATCAAATTTATCTCTAGTATCAGGCTACGTACCACAGGCCTTTAAGACTGCAGTAATCAAACCCTTACTCAAAAAGCCTAGTCTTGATCCAGGAGTCTTGGCTAATTATAGACCAATATCCAATCTACCATTTATTTCTAAAATCCTAGAAAAAGCTGTTGCTAAGCAGCTATCAGACCACTTACACAGGAATGAACTATTTGAAGATTTTCAATCAGGATTTAGAGCACATCATAGTACAGAAACAGCACTGTTAAAAGTCACCAACGATCTTCTCTTAGCCTCAGATAATGGACTTGTTTCTATATTTGTCCTCCTAGACCTTAGTGCTGCATTCGACACTATTGACCACAACATCTTATTACAGAGATTGAAGCATGTGACTGGTATCAGAGGAACAGCATTAAAATGGCTCCAATCCTATTTATCGGACAGATTCCAGTTTGTTCATGTCCATGATGAACCTTCCACACGCACAAAAGTTAGTTATGGAGTTCCACAAGGCTCTGTGCTAGGACTGATTCTGTTCACCCTGTACATGCTTCCTTTAGGCTATGTCATTAGGAAGCACTCTATTAATTACCAATGTGCAGATGATACTCAGTTGTATCTATCTATTAAACCTCTTACTGTTATTAAACCTGTGCTTCAAGCCTGTCTAACTGGCATAAAGGCCTGGATGACCAGTAACTTTCCACTTTTAAATTCAGAGAAAACAGACGTTATTGTGTTTGGGCCTAAAAACCTCAGAAATAACTTTTCTGTGAAAAACAGTTTTTGACCAGGACATGTCCTTTAACTCACACATAAAACAAATCTCTAGAACTAGAACAACATTGCCAAAATTAGGAACATCCTGTCTCAAAATGATGCATTTTTTACCTCAAGGCTAGATTACTGTAACTCATTACTATCTGGATGTCCCAGTATCTCCATAAAAAGCCTCCAGTTAATCCAGAATGCTGCAGCTAGAGTCCTGACAGGAACTAGCAAGAGAGATCATATTTCTCCTAGCCTAACCCCAACACTCCCTTCCCTTCCCCTCTCTTCCTCTCCTCCCCCTCACATGTATATTCCACCATTGAATATCACTAACCTTGTGCTCTCTCTCTCTCCTCTAGTTTGTGCTATCACCCCCTCTCTCTCTGTCTCTGTACCTTCTGTAGGTGTCCCCGGTCCTGGAGCTGTATATTGCTGATGTGCAGTTACTGGCCCCACCAACCTGCAATGTCTATCTGTTGTTTATTGTTGCTGTTCTTTTCTCTCTGCTCTATCCACTCACCCCAACCAGTTGAGGCAGATGGCCACCCAAACTGAGCCCGGTTCTGCTGGAGGTTTTTTCTTCCGTTAAACGGAGTTTTTCCTCTCCACTGTCGCCAAGTGCTTGCTCATAAGGGATTTGTTGGGTTTTTAGTTTTTGTAAAGTGCCTTGAGAAGATTTGTATTGTGATTTGGCGCTATACAAATAATACTGAAATGAATTGAATTGAATTGAATAAATTATTTGTATTATAACCAGCAGATATTCATTAACTACACTAGAGATGCTGTCAGAGGCTTAGCAGAGCAGTTAAAACTAGTCTCATGACCTGGCAGAACTGGATGGCATTAGACATGTTGCTGCCTAAGGAGGTAGGTGTTTGTAAAATGTTTGGATCTACCTGTTGTACCTTTATTCCTAACAACACTTCCCCAGATGGATCTGTCACCTGAGCTTTACAAGGACTCCAAGCCTTATCTGAGGAGCTTGCTGAGAATGCTGGTATTGACAACAACTTCACTTCTTGGCTGGGGGGAATGGTTGGTAAATGGATCAGTCTGGTTCAGTCCATACTCATCTCAATGGCTGTGATGACTGCTATCTTAGTTACCTGTGGTTGCTATTGCATTCTATGTATTAAAGGCCTTTGTTAACACCTTATTGATAACAAACAAATGTATCAGTCCATTTCACAGGATGATCAGGACCCTGAAACTCCTCCAGAGCCAATGAAGGAAGACATGACAGTGTCCTTCACCGACTATGATAAATTTGTCTCAACTTCTGAACTGTAAGGCGCGAATGACTCCAACGTTGAAAATTCCTACAGAAAGTGATATTGTGATGATGACTGTTTGCCCATAAAGACAGAAAGTTATGACATTTATTTCTCACTTCTACAAGTTATATTTTAGCATGTTAATCATCTTAGATTTGTGATTGTGATCTTGTTTGTTTGTTTAATCAAAGTAGTTAAGATTTATGATTTTACTGCATTTTTTCCCATAATAGTAGTAATTCAGATCTTACTGTGTGTGTTTTACTAGAATAATTATCATTAATGATCTGCTAAACATTTTGATATAGTAGTTATGCTAAGCATAAACAGGTGGGATGTGTTCGAGAAATTAAAATGTTTACCCTCAAGTAACCTAATCCACCGTTAGTATAACTGAAACACTTCTGAATAGGGCCTATTGTGTAATGTGGAAATATAATTTTTGCTCTCTCAGTGAGAACAGTTTGCGCTAACCTTGACTATTTGATAAGGGCCCAGATGTCTTTCTGTGGGAAATCACCTCCCTTTTGTATTACCATGAAAACTGATGTGTTGGGCTGCAAGCAGCCAGTGACCCTCATGCTGTACTAAGGTGCTGTGTGACTGTTACTCCTTGCAAGTAAATCTTCTATATAATCTTTCCAAAGTTTGTTTTCTAAGTCTATTTGTTAAGAAGAATTTACAACTCCTCAATCATTGGATGCATCAATAATGACAACGATGAGGAGTACGAACACTTGACTTTGTTGATTGGTGTAACAGCAACTGTCTAAAGCTCAATATCAAGAAAACCAGAGAAATGGTGGTGGACTTTAGGAGGAGCAGGAAGACCCCAGTCCCTGTCTCCATCCTTGGAGAGGAAGTAGAGACTGTGGACTCCTACAAATATCTTGGAGTCCACATTAACAACAAACTGGACTGGTCAAACAATACAGATGCACTCTTCAAGAAAGGACAGAGCAGACTGTTCCTTTGGTGTGTGCAACAAGCTGCTGAAGATGTTTTATCAGTCTGTAGTAACGAGTGCATTGTTCTTTGCAGTTGTGTGCTCGGGAGATGGCATCAAGGCTGGTGAGGCCAACAGACTAAACAAGTTGATCAGGAAGGAAAAATCCATTGTTGGACTGGAACTGGACAGTCTGGAGGCTGTGCTAGAGAGCAGGATGGTAGACAAAATCAACTGGACAATCCTGCCAACCCACTTCATGAGGAACTTTGGCAAATGGGAAGTTCATTCAGCCACAGACTAATTCCTCCTAAAGCCAAGACTGAGAGACTCAGGAAGTCTTTTGTGTCCATGGCCATAAAACTCTATAATTCCACAATATAAACAATAACACACACACGCACACAAAGAATAACTGCTATAACAATTGAATTTCCCCTTGGGGATTAATAACGTCTTTTTCTTGTTGGGCAGTCGTGTCCTAATGGATAGGGAGTCGGACTTGTAACCCAAAAGTTATGGGATTGAGTCTCATAATTGTCAGTGGGACGGAGTGAATAGCCAGAGCCCTGTCCACCTTCAATACAAGGCACTTAACCAAGGCTCCCCAGGCGCCGCAGTAATGGCTGCCCACTGCTCTGGGTGTGTGTTCACTGCTGTGTGTGCAATTTGGCAGAGCACAAATTCTGAGTATGGGTCACCATACCTGGCTACAAATAATTCAAGTTCTATTTGCATTATTATCTGACTAATTTATATAATTTGGTTTCTGACAGCAGTTGTTAGAGCAAATGTTGAAATTCCCATGTTTTCCTTTGAGCAATTTAAAGACCCCTCATCCATGTTGACTTCAAAATTGAGAGTAAAAAACCAATTCTGTCCAAATGATATAATCATGAACTCAACTGTCAGCCTCAAAATACAGTAGTGTATTGTGTACATGTACATGTTGTTCATGGAAGAAAGAGTATCAAAGTTAGTTCTTCAAAATGATTTTTATCATAAAGTAAATACTCAAACCACCAAAAAGACTTCTGCCAGGGATTATGCGATGCTGATCTTAGAACAGTTTAGGTTGATGAAATCTCACCTAACAATGTAGAGCTGAGCCTAATTTATTGCAATGGCCATAGCAAAGTAAAAATATCCTGATGCAGAAAACTGTATGGCCTTTCTATTGTTTCTACGCTCTAAACCGACTAATCCTTACAGATTTACCCCACTAGTGGTAAAGATAATGTTTTATCTATCCATAATTTTAAGGTGTGTAATAAGCATTACAGCCCAGCACAAACCCCAGTGACTAATATTGACTGTTAGGCTTGTTAAAGATGCACATCTCCTTCAACTCTATGGCTAAGGTGCTTAAACAGTTTAATTTTAGGGACTATTAATTCACCGTAATGGAGTCAGTGTGAAATAGTTACATCAGACTCTTAGTGTAGCCTATGGACCCCGAACGACAGTTTGAAAGCTTTCATGTAATGAGACTGCCCTTTTTGTCTTTGTGTTTATCCATACTAGGGTGAAAACTGACCAGTGGCATTGATCCAGCTTTATCAGTCCTTACTGTCTATAAGATTGTCTTTTAGAGTAATGAGCCTGTCTGTAGTTGTTAGGATGAGAGACCTTGGAGAGTGATCAATAGGAGACTTATGACTAATTCTTTTAACTCTTAATCTCCTTGATAAGCTACTACATTTCCTCGTTTTCCCCAAACCTATTAAAATATATTAAGCTCTATATCAAATTACTCTTTGTGTTGTGATATAGCTTTTTTTTTCTTATTTTCCTTTTTCTTTGTGGTGACTATAGAAGTATTAAAACCTGGTGGTTATTTTTACTGTGCAAAATTAGTGTTGCTGGTGTGTGGTCTAACACTGTGCATGTTTAATCTTCTGAAGACTGTCACTGAAGAGGCATCTGGACAGGACAATATTGTCCATGACCTTTTCTATCAGCCGACCATATAAAACAGTAGAGGGAGACCAAGGCTTCAATTCTGGTCTTATCTTTTGGTGAGTCAGGCAGTTTTGTGTCTATTTTGAATGTCCTCATCTGTGCTATGTCAAAATTTACATAAGTTGGTGCAAATTATATAATTGAGACATTTTTTTCTTTGAATAAGTAATGAAGAAGGTTTTGTAAATATGGAATTTGGAGAATATGAGTCCAAATTCAGTCTTGGGCCTACTGCCTTCTCTTTCCTATAGCCTAGTGTACTGTAGAAGCCACTCTGTTGCATGTAGATCTCTTAATGCTCCACAGATGAAGTTATTTTTGATAACAGAAGCCATTTAAAATTTAGAGAATAAGAGGTTTTAGCTATGCATTATTCATGCTTTCTGTAGGGCCTCAAAATGCTCTCTCTGTGAGTGGTAACTGGAAATTTCTTTTATCATATGTCTTTCTTCATGTCCATTACTGTAGAAACCATCCATTTTCTATACCTGCTTATTACTTAACCAGGGTCACAGGGATCTGCTGGAGCCTATCCCAGCTCTCTTTTGGGTGGAAGGCAGAGGTACACCCTGGACAGGTCACCAGTCCATCACAGGGCCTCATATAGACACACAACCTCACACACTCACACTCACTACTATGGGCAATTTAGAGTCAGCAATCAACCTAACATGGATGTTTTTGGACTGTGGGAGGAAACCAGAGTACCCAGAATAAACCCACGCAAGCACGGAGAGAACATGCAAACTCCACACACAAAGGCCGGGTTGCGAATCCAGGACCTTCTTGCTGTGAGGCAACAGTGCTAACCACTCAGCCACCATGCTGCCCTACTCTAGAAACGTGAGATTGAAATGACCTTTTTACTATTTAATACCATTGGCTGTCTTCATTTACCATTCACCATATATGCACTATGTGGCCAAAAGTATGTGGACAACTGGACATTAGCTTAAAATCCATTTCTTTATGGGGTTTGATTTGTTCTTGGGGCACTGTTGTGGCGTACCAGGAAAATGTTGCTTTAAGTCTGTTGCCACAATGTTGTAAGCACACATATTGTTGCATAAAGCGGTGTCTGCGTACTTTTGATCATATCTGTGTATCTGTCACCTCAGTTGCTATTCTATTGCTGCATCTTTCAGTGAGTTAAAATGTTTACATCAAGTTTACATCTTGGCATTTGCTCAAGGCAGTGTGGGAGAGGAAACTGTGTGAATGAAAACAGATGTAAGGCAGTAGTTATAGAGACAGAAGATAAATATAGAGACATGGAAACAAGGGAGAACGAGTAAGATGGGGGCATATGAAGAGAGAGAGGGATTTCACTTTCTATCTACTGTATATCACCATCTCTCTCTCCCTCCATCTGGAGAGCCAGAGGGAGTGAGCGATAGTGTTTGCCCTTGCAGGTTGTAATGAAGCTTAGGAAGGATAGATGACTCATTTTAACAAAGGCAGAAGAGAAATACACACTCTAACATCACTCAGCTAACCTGAGTGTGTTTGTCTGTGTGTGGCTACATCACTGTGAGAACTTGTGTATTTGTGGTGGTGATGGTAGAACTGTGTGTGACAATAGAGACTGATGCTGATTATATAGGAAATCGGATGGGGAGATAAAGGTGCCACTAGATAGTGATAGAGAGGGTGTGGGTTTTTGCTGTTAACACATATATATGCACTTGTGTGTTTGCATATGCACTATTCATGTGCAGTTGAATGTGTGAGCACATAAGATGTAATGTAGATGTAATGCCCTTAAGTGTGCACTTTTCAGCCTCACATCAATTAAGTGTTAGTGTGTCTTTGTGCAAGTCTGTACATGCACCTGTGAGTGTATAATGCATATGTGTATGTGTGTGTGTGTGAGAGAGAGAGAGAGAGAAAGAGAGAAAGAGAATGTGCATCATGGAGAGACAGATAGAGACGTCATCACGCTGTTAGAGGGCTTGGCGCCACGTCAGCACTTCTGCAGTTCAGCCAAGGACGCCTGCACACTGTCTATCCATCTCTGCATGTCTGAGGGAGAGAAAGGGATGTACTGCCTGTTAGAATTGGGAGGAAAATGGGAAAAGGGTGGATGGAGGAATGAATGATACTAAACTTCCATGTTTCAAGGACCCTGCTGCATGTGAGTGTTTGTATCAAACACAACCACGCCACCAACAGAGCTTTACCCTTGTTCCTCCGGATCATGGTTCATCTTTGTGTTCTGGCCCATGCAACCTGCTGTCTTAGGTCATCTTTCCCTATGGAAAAATGAGCTCCACTCATTTACAGGGCCTTTGCTTCTCTTGGCTCTGCAATAGTGGGATAACATTTAAGTTCTTTGCAAGACGTGGAAACCTGACCTTTTCTCCTTAGCTTATGTTTGTTTGCCTATTTTTTCATTTTTTTCCTATATTATCATTGTAGGAACCTAAGAACGTTGTAAGATTTGCCAGGGGAACACTGTCACTCTAAATCTTGGGGTTTTTACTCAGATTATTGGTAATCTGATGGATATCAAGCTTGGCCAATAGTGTATCCCTAAAGCATTTAAAGGTAACATTTTTCTTCCAGATATTATCTAAGATCTATTTATTTATTTATTTATTCTTTTGAACAATAGATAGTACAGATTTATATCATAATCAAATAACAGTCAATTGTCAGTCTGCTTATTCTGGAGAGTTATGATATTATAAGTGTAATTTTTGTGCATGAGAACCACATTTGTGTTTGTCCAATCAGGTTAGTCAGAGCAGCAACCACATTTGCATCCTCACAGTGAGTCAATAACCACTTCTGCTTTCTTGTCAGCTTTAGCAGTTTGGTACTTTGGATTTGGACAAACATATTGAAAAAATACCTTTAACAGCAAACTTCTCTCCAACACTGTTTTTTCTGTCATCACCATCCTAATACTGTATGTCTTGATGAAACATGATTTTAAAACTATATTAGGTTTTAAATGTTATGGTGGAATATGGAAGTATTATGCTCTCTAGTTGTCATCACAGTAGGTGTGTTTAGGTCTGTGCAACTATTGTAAGAATTGTAGATAAAGGTCAAGCAGATGTCTAAAAATGTACAGCCATTACTAATGGTATCAACCCATTAAAATGGTTGTTTTCAGTTGTTACCATGCACATAATTACGCAAGAGGCAAACTGCACCTACCATTAGACCAGGAAGTGTATATCATAGATACATGGTATAATTAGGGAACTTCTCGCAGGTATAGTAATTATGGACAGTGTACTATAGATCCAATATGTGATAACAGTCCAATTAACTGATGATAATAGCCTATGGAGCTGACTAGGAGGTAGAGTAGGGCCCTACTGTGCTCCTGATACTTCATGTTGACATTGTTGCCATACTGAGTATGAATCACAGCCTGTCAGGTGTCATGTTTGCTCGAAAACCCTGTCCTTCAGCCTTTCATGCTATAGAAAAAATGGCAAAATCCTGTACTTTACAGATAATTATATTATGTAGAAGGTTATAGTCATATCAGTTTACCACTGTTGTGATATGCAACCAACTGACAGAGTTTAATGCCATCTACAATAATATGACTTGCTTTAAAATATTAAAGGGCATAAGTTGGAGTTAGAGACAGAGACAGTTTGTTTTCATACATTTTATACACACATTTTATCTGTGTGTGGGTACATGAAGCAGATCATGTTTAACAGCTGGCACAGTGAAATGCCATGCACTACTTGCTGTATGATATGACATAGAAGGGAAACTGTTTATGTAGGACTGAATGGAAACTATTTGTATTTGTTTAATTTGTAGTCTCAGTGCTTTCCCTACCATGAAATCAGTGAGTTTACTCTCTTCTGCACCTCTAAGAATTTCATTACTTCTGGTTTAACAGGAGGGATGTTAAAACCTGCGCGCTGTGGTGAAGTCAGGGCCATGCAGAAAAAACAAATGAGGTTTGCTGAGGGTGTTTTACAGTGTCCAGCAAAAAGGGAAGGAATGAGGAAAAACCCATGGTACAGTAGCTTTATAGAGGTTAAGCAGCCATTTTTTATCAAAATATTTTGTCTAATATCACAAACAATAACATATAACCACAATAATGTTAAGGTTGAATATTTTAGTAAATGTAGAAAATAATGAGCAATATAAATATGGATTTGTATCTCATGAATATTAGTCTGATATTTACATGGCTTTTAGCTTTGTTTTTGGAAACATACAAGTTCAGTCTGACAGTCAGCTGTTGTTTACACTGTGTTCTACTTTTTAACTGCTTCATAATCAAAGTCTTTTCTCTCTCTGCACTATGTTGATCTCTGAGCTGTAATGGAGGAATAAATTGAAGTGCTGAGATTTCAGCATACAATTATGTTTTATCTCCTGCTCATTATTTTACACACACAGAGAAGCACAATACTGTGCAGACATAGACTTTGAATGCAAAAGGACAGTAATATATGCACAAATGTACTCTATGTAGCCAGACACTCAAACAATATGGATCTTGGAAGCAGTTTGCTTGGACAATTATGACGTAATTCACCCCAATACAATGATTCCTCCACACTCAGCTCTTTTATGATTAGATTGAAATTAATTAAACTAGATCTTCTGTTGTTGTCTGCCCTATTGCTCCCAGCCTGGGTTCAGGAGGCAGACACTCTCCGCACTTTTAAGGCTAGACTTAAAACCTTCCTCTTTGACAAAGCATATAGTTAGGGCTGGCTTCAGGCAACCCTGAACCATCCCTTAGTTATGCTGCTATAGGCCTAGACTGCCCGAGGACCATCGGTGCACTGAGCTCCCCTACCCTAACCCCCCCTTCCCTTCTCCTCCCCTCTCTTCCTCTCCTCCCACCTCATGTATATTCCACCATTGAATGTTACTAACCTTGTGCTCTCTCTCTCTCCCCTAGTTTGTGCTCTCTCCCTCTCTCTCTGTTCTCTCTGTACCTTCTGCAGGTGTCCCTGGTCCTGGAGCTGTATATCGCTGATGTGCAGTTACTGGTCCCACCAACCTGCAATGTCTATCTGTTGTTTATTGTTGCTGTTCTTTTCTCTCTGCTCTATCCACTCACCCCAACCGGTCGAGGCAGATGGCCGCCCAAACTGAGCCCGGTTCTGCTGGAGGTTTTTTCTTCCGTTAAAGGGAGTTTTTCCTCTCCACTGTCGCCAAGTGCTTGCTCATAAGGGAATTGTTGGGTTTTTAGTTTTAGTTTTTGTAAAGTGCCTTGAGATGATTTGTATTGTGATTTGGCACTATACAAATAAAATTGAATTGAATTGAATTGAATTGTAGTTAATAAATCAGCATAGGGTAGCTTTATCCTCCAATATGAGTCAGTGATGTTTCGTGCACAGTTTAAGTACTTTCTGTATACTATCAGTGCTAATACTGTACAACATGTGGGTGTTACTATGGGCCTGTCTCCATTTGTTTATTTTAGAAACATGCCATACCATGCTACCTACTGTATGTGTAATACAAATGGAACTTACTTAGGGTTATGTTATGTATGTAAATCTTCTGATTACTTTTTTATTTAATGTTTGGTTAAAATAACAGAAAGTCATTAAAAAAAATACCATTAAAATGTCCTATTGCTAATTTATAAATACTAAATATGAATATACACGGGAGAAATTTATAACACAGGATGTTAGACATTGAATGTATCCTTAGAGATTGCAGAGTTGATAGCAATCTACTACTACGGTCCAGCCAATATTTTCTTAACAACTATTTAATGGACTACCATAAAATTCATCTCTTCTGGACAATAACAATCCCACTCAGAGGAATATAAATTTATCAATCATTATGAGTTTAAGTGTATCATCGTCATCATACATTGTTACCTCATAATAAATGTATTCATCTTCAAATTCAAATCAATAAATTAAAGTCTGGCAGTTTTATGAGGTTACTAGCCAGTTTACTGAGAAGTAAGACAAATGATGATGAATAAATGTAAACAAGGAAATACATCAGATTATATTTTATTATCATATTTTGTTATTTTTCTTCACCATTAACAGCATATAATATATATACTTATCCATGTTAGCATCAAAAAATACATCTAGTTTAAGCATGCAATGATGCTGCTGTGTTTTTGTTAATGAAGGCAGAAAATGCTGTTTATTTGGAGTGGCTTAATTAGCAGCAACACTAATGAAGCCACGTGGGATGCAGTTTTGGTATCTGGATGGCCAGGATAGGATGATTATTTAGACCAGATTTGTCCAAGAAGTTGTTCTTTTTACTTACTACACAAGCACAGATGCAATACACACTCACACAAATACACACACACTTACACAGATTCACAAAAACAAGCGTTCTTCTCTTGATCAGCTACCAGATGAGGTGTGTACATATCAATTTCTAGGTGTGTGTTTTATGTGAATGTTTGTTTATCCCTTTATAATCAAATGTGTATGTGTTATTGCACATATACAGGCATATCTGGGATATTGTGTGTGCATTAGCTATTTAAAGTAGCAGTGCCAGGCAAGAGCAATATTTGTAGATTATTTTTGTGTGTGTTTGTTGATTGTACAGAATTTGTTGCTAACGGCTTTAGATCTGCAGGAAATACACTTCTTGAAAAATTTCATTCACTCAAGCATCCTATTAAATGTGAACCAATCGGGATTTATGTAAGCCTTATTAGAGTGAAATATAAAAGTGAGCAAAGATAAATTTTGATGATTCAAACAAATTTGCTGTTAACAATGGAAAACTTTGCTCCAGCATTGCACACTGTATGAGACATTTAAGTTGGTCCTGGGAGGTGCATGAAGTTAATTTATTAACAGCAGCATCTCACTCCATGTCCACATAGTTGTTCACAATGAGGGTGTTAAATGTAAACAGTACCACTTATTATAGAAAGAGTTAAAAACATAAAACATGATATGAACAGTGTGAAAGTATAAATGTATGTTCACCTTTTTACTTTCAGAGATAATATGTTCAGACGTTCATCTTCTGTATATTACTTAAAATATTCCCAATGAAATTGTAGAGTATTTTCAGTCTTTTTAAGTGGGCAGTAATTTGCAGCTATTATTATTCATTTTTATCTCTAGACTATTCTGGCAATAAGCCGTGCTGAAATAGCACATCTATTCAGTACTGGTTGCCCTTTAAACAGAGCATAAATCAGTTACCACTCACATCTATTGTACCATGGCAGATTAAACAGTGATTGAGCTGTACTCATCAGATGGCATCAATTTAAGTACACATATATTTGGTTTAGTCCTTTTGTTTTCATTTTGCATCCAGAGAATCATACAGAGAGAAGTTGGTAACAGTACATGAAACTACATGTATGTGTGTGTGTGTGTGTAAGTACATATGTTTGTCTGTGTGTGTGTGTGTGTGTGTGTGTGTGTGTGTTGTTCCAGGAAAACTGCCAGTTTCAGTGTTTCAGCTGACGCAGGCTGACAGTGAAAAGCAGAAACTGCAATGAGGCTAACAACACACACATTCTCCTCCTTCCTACTCTTCCCACCACTTCTCTCCTTCTCTGCATCTTCTTCTTATCCCTTCCTATCTTTATCTCTCATTTCTTCCATCACAACCCCTCCCTTCTTTAATTCTCATCTCTACCCATTTCTTTCTCCTGTCCTTTTTGTCCATGTCACCTTACAGTGTCTCTTTCTCTGTTATAGTATTGATAAGAGCAACAAATAGGCTTGCATGGAACAGGTTCTACATACTGAGTCTGTACATGCAGGAGTTCTGGGTCTTATGTAGATTTGAAATCTATTTCTATTTCTCTTACACAAATCAAAGGGGTTTTCATATCTTTTAGTTACCTTCTCGGTTTTTGGACCTTTTTACCCACTTGTACAACACAGAGGCAATGAGCCTGGCAAATTCTTTAAATTCTGTAAACACAGTTAAAGCACTGGTCTTCTTTTGCAAACGCTTTGTGTGTATGTGTTGGTTGGTTCCTCAATCCAAAACTGCAATTAAACATCATCTAAGATGCCTTATACACTGATTTTAGTCATTTTGTTTCTTGATTCATATTCTAAGCCATGTGCATTAATGTCTGGCCTTTTGATAGGTGATATTAAAAGGAAAACATTTATTCATTCATTCATAGTCTATACTCGCTTATTCTTAATTAGGGTCACGGGCATCTGTGGGAGCCTATCCCAGCTCTCTTTTGGTGAAAGGCAGGGGTACACCCTGGACAGGTCACCAGTCCATCTCAGGGCAAAAGGAAAACAGTGTATATAAAATTATATTTTGTACTTTACCCTTGTCAAGAAAACTGTTAAATCAACATCTGATTACTTTTTGACTATTAAAGTATTTATAGATATGTTTATACAACCATATTATCATAGAGAGCTGAGTGTCTTATCTAACAGAATAGTTCTGCATCACTTCTTTTTTTTACTTTGTTTTAAACATATTTGTTGTTGTTGTGTTTTGTCTCAGTGTAATTACCTTCATTAATATTATGCTTGCACATGTAGAGAATCACAGATAATTTATTGTCTCAACAGCAAGACACTCCACTGAGACATGGCTAATTTCACATATGTTGAATTGTGTTTTTCTAGTCCCTGTAAGCTCTTTGCCTAACATCTGTCTGTCTGTCTACAGTAACTATTATAAAGACACTTACAAAAAAAGTTCTTGTTCAATTTGAACTTTGAAAGCTATTCAGCAATCTGAATCTCACCATCAACACAATGAGACACTGTATTTCATCTGTGTATTGAAAAGTGATTGCTTGAATAAAAAGGTTTTTAAGTTCCCTTCAGAGCCGTCAGCTGAACTGAGAATCATGAAAGGAGCATCCTGATGCAATACATCTCTGTCTGCATAGGAGCGATGACTATGTGCCATGGTGCCAGAGTTATGATGACGATATCTTAAAATGATTTACAGCCCTCTAAAGCACTGCTGTAAAAATCCATGAATCATCAAGGTTTGATTTTCTTACAGTAAAGCTAGGAGAGACAAGTTCACTTCATAACCTGTGGGTGGAGGTATTGAGCTCTGCATCAGTCCTTCTTTCTCTCTATGTCTTTCCAAACTGAGGAAACCTTAGCTACAAGGTTAACATCTGTAGGAGTCATGAAAAGAGGAATGCAAGAAGGGGAAAAATGAGCAGAGGAGTAGAAAGGATAGAATAAGTGAGAATTTAAGAAGATGAGACAGGACAAGATATAAAAAAGCCCAAAAATAGCTAATAGAACAAAAATACAGTTAAGTAAAACATAGTGGAAATGACATGGTGCAAGTGAGACAGGGAGTGAAGAGGGGGATAAAGGACAAGAACAGAAAGAGTGATGAGAGAGAGAGACCCTGCTGAAACAGGAGATCAATACTTACTGCTGAGTGCTGAAGAGGTGGTGGCAACTGTCTCCCTGAGTTTCCTACTCTTCTAGACACACACACACACACACTCTATATATTGAGGACACTTACTGCATGCACTGACATTATGCATTCCCTAGTACCTTCCTGTGACATTAATCATCATAACTACATCAAATAAATAAATACCTAACCCCAAACCTTACCTTAACCCTAAAACCAAGAGTTAACCCTCAAGCAGCCCTTTGAAATTGTCAGGACTGGCCAAAATGGCCCTTCTTTACCAAAATGTCCTCATAAAGAAGAAGAGTATGTTAAGACAGAATTAAAGGACACCTGCTGGATTGTAACAAATGCATGCTCTAAGGGTTTCACCTAAATGGTAAATGGTCTTATACTTACTTTTCTACACTCAAGTGTACTCAAAGCGCTTTTAAACTATTTGTCCACTCACACAAACGCTCACACTTTCACACATGGGTGGAACAGCCACCGTGGGCAACTTGGGGTTCAGTGTCTTATCCAAAAATACTTCAGCCTGCGGACCAGTGAAGCCAAGGATCGAACCGCCAGGTTCAATAACACCTTTAACCAATCTGAGCCTAACATCATTTGTATAACACTTTTGTAGACAGGAAAGCTACTTCCTTACAGTAAATGGGACAAAAACAATAATTTTGTTTGCCTTTGAGAATACGAAAAAAATATCAGAAAACCATCCTGCAACATCATGATGGCAAGGGCTATAACCCCTAGACCATAAACCCCAGTGCCAGCTTCACACACCATACCTGATGTAGGACTTGAGATGTAGAGTAAATCAAGAAACATTATGTTAGGTGGACTATGTACTGTGTTTCAAACTACTATATCCAGAGTCAATAAGGAACCATCAAGACCAGTTATATGAAAATAGAGCACTTGAAAATGTGTTGCATATGGATGGCATGTAGAAAAACACTTTTTGGTTACTTGTGGTTAATTTCTGTTGGATGATGTTATGGAAGCATTGTTCATTGTTCAAGTGCTTCAATCGTCTGTGTGCAAGAGTAAGGCCACTTACAAATCTTAATAACTGAGGTTTTGGTTCTGCAGTTTGTGAGTGTTGGTCAGTATCAGTTCTAAGTAAACAATTGCAGAACTGCTTCGAAAATCTAAATGAAAAACAAAAAAACTTCATCCAGAGTCTTTTTGACAAAGTTTACAGATATTCACAGAGAAGAACTGGCTGTGAATACAAGACCCACAGAGCAAATCACAACATCCACATCTGCTGTCAGTGTGAAGACAGTTAAACCCCATTAGTCAGTCAGTCCTGTCAGTTTGTTGCTGCACTATACTGTAGCTTTGCTTTCATTATTGATCTTAAGACAGTTTAGAGCTACCAGAGAACCCTGCAGCCTCTTAGTCCATATAGTGTTTACAGTATGATTTTCTGATATGTATTTCAAAGAGGACTTGAAAGGGAAACACCAACCCACCCTGTCATGGTTCATGGGCTAGAAAGATAAAGGTCAAATGCACACACTTACTGGGCTGGTGTGTGAAAAAAATGTCCACCTGTAGAGAGGGCACTTTGGCAAGAATGTCACAGACAATATATTTCATACAGCTCTGGTCTGACACAGAGTCTGCAGTTATACAGTGGGTACGGAAAGTATTCAGACCCCTTTAAATTTTTCACTGTTTGTGTCATTGCAGCCATTTGCCAAAATCAAAAAAGTTCATTTTATTTCTCATTAATGTACACTCAGCACCCCATCTTGACAGAAAAAAACAGAACTGTAGAAATTTTTGCAAATTTATTAAAAAAGAAAAACTGAAATATTACATGGTCATAAGTATTCAGACCCTGTGCTCAGTATTGAGTAGAAGCACCCTTTTGAGCTAGTACAGCCATGAGTCTTCTTGGGAATGATGCAACGAGTTTTTCACACCTGGATTTGGGGATCCTCTGCCATTCTTCTTTGCAGATCCTCTCCAGTTCTGTCAGGTTGGATGGTGAACGTTGGTGGACAGCCAAGACAGTCAAGAACGGTCACAGAGTTGTTCCGAAGCCACTCCTTTGTTATTTTAGCTGTGTGCTTAGGGTCATTGTCCTGTTGAAAGGTGAACCTTCGGCCCAGTCTGAGGTCCTGAGCACTCTGGAAGAGTTTTTCTTTCAGGATATCTCTATACTTGGCCGCATTCATCTTTCCTTCAATAGCAACCAGTCGTCCTGTCCCTGCAGCTGAAAAACACCCCCACCACATGATGCTCCCACCACCATGTTTCACTGTAGGGATTGTATTGGGCAGGTGATGAGCAGTGCCTGGTTTTCTCCACACATACTGCTTAGAATTAACGCCAAAAAGTTCAACCTTGGTCTCATCAGACCAGAGAATCTTATTTCTCATAGTCTGGGAGTCCTTCATGTGTTTTTTGGCAAACTCTGTGTGGGCTTTCATGTGTCTTGCACTGAGGAGAGGCTTCCGTCGGGCCACTCTGCCATAATGCCCCGACTGGTGGAGGGCTGCAGTGATAGTTGACTTTGTGGAACTTTCTCCCATCTCCCTACTGCATCTCTGGAGCTCAGCCACAGTGATCTTTGGGTTCTTCTTTACCTCTCTCACCAAGGCTCTTCTCCCATAATTGTTTAGTTTGGCTGGACGGCCAGGTCTAGGAAGAGTTCTGGTCGTCCCAACCTTTTTCCATTTGAGGATTATGGAGGCCACCGTGCTCTTAGGAACCTTGAGTGCTGCAGAAATTCTTTTGTAACCTTGGCCAGATCTGTGCCTTGCCACAGTTCTGTCTCTGAGCTCCTTGGGTAGTTCCTTCGACCTCATGATTCTCATTTGCTCTGACATGCACTGTGAGCTGTAAGGTCTTATATAGACAGGTGTGTGCCTTTCCTAATCAAGTCCAATCAATTTAATTAAACACAGCTGGACTCCAACGAAGGAGCAGAACCATCTCAAGGAGGATCAGAGGAAATGGACAGCATGTGAGTTAAATATGAGTGTCACTGCAAAGGGTCTAAATACTTATGACCATGTGATATTTCAGTTTGTCTTTTTTAATAAATTTGCAGAAATTTCTACAGTTCTGTTTTTTTTCTGTCAAGATGGGGTGCTGAGTGTACATTAATGAGAAATAAAATGAACTTTTTTGATTTTGGCAAATGGCTGCAATGACACAAAGAGTGAAAAATTTAAAGGGGTCTGAATGCTTTCCGTACCCACTGTACATCTATCAGGGATGTACAAGGTCATTATATCTAATATGTGGCAAAACAATGTTGTAAAGCTGTTTCACAGGGTTCAAAAACAAAATCATAGTAAAAACACTTCACAGTAATCATGTTCTAGGCGTCCACAGCTTATACATTATGAAGACTGCATTGAAATTTTGCTAGTACAGTACAGTCAGACTTACAGACACCTACGTGGGTGTTTTCGGTTGTTACAGATTAGACCTCTCCTCAGGTTAAAAGTTGGTAGTCCTCTAATGGTAATTACATATGCTCACCCAACTCCATGCACCACTAAGAATTTTAAAAGTGTCATTTGTCCCATCCTAACAGGTTAAAGAAAGGAGTGTAAAGGGAGATGTCATTCAAGCAGTTTTTATTTACGCACACATAGAACATAACATCACCTGTCCATTTATATATCACCTGTATGAATGGACCATGGGTTTGCATGGCCTTTAACATTACTCAATAAAATAGTAATGATGGATATATAAAACACAATGCCCTGTTATTATGCACCACTTCTGTACGATACACACAGCGGTATGTATCCTCTGTAGCTGCTCCTACTGTAAGTGCTGTGATTATAGCATTTGATAATGACACAGAGGAAAACACCAGATTGCAAAAAGGTGGGAACGATTGCCAGTACTTAATTATAGGCAATTAAAAGCACATATTGTATATAAAAGGTTGTGGGAGATGAACCAAAGGAACACATGGAGGTCTTGCTCTGAAGCGCCATTAAAGCATTTGGGTTTTATCTTTTTAGTGTCACAGACACTGCCATGTAAAATACTTCCAACACAAGATGGATAATTTGGATAGTAGTTGTCCGTAAGCCTGTGCTTGCAAGGCAGGATTGTCTGGCAAAAACGTTAAACTGTGTAGTTTACATGTAGCTACGTGACTTTCAGCGTCCAAGTGTTGGACTTGCCCCCGTGGTTAAGGAATATCTCTCTCTATACTCTATCTTCTTCCTTTTAAATGTTAAGTATTTGCAGTAATAACTGAAGCCATTCAGTCACTTTGGCATTTATTAAAGTGAATGGCTGATCCTGCACATAGCTATACAGAACAAAAGAAGTAAACTACGTCTCAAAGACATTAGACATTAAGTAATGTTAAGCTCTTCAGAGATAACCTACGCTGAACTGTGGCCCTCAAATTGGGCTCAGATTCAATGTGTCTTGCAGACTTATAGGTGATTTTTGAGGAGCTAGTGGAGCAGGAAGTGTGAATGCTGAAGAAGCTGTTACTGGAATCAAAGTCTGGGAAGACTGTAACAGTTTACAAAATGATTCTGGTAACATTTTGTGTCTAAGAATGTGATAATTTCAGGTAGGACTTGAAATTTACATTTTGAAGTGAATCCTCAGCACAGAATCAGACAATCTTGTGTTACAGACCTGTTTCCTATTTAAAACTTTCCCTTTGTGTTCACAAATCTCTTCTGTCAGACTGATTGCAGCCTGACCTTTTCAGTACCTGTCACCTGATTTATGAAAAAATGAGAAGGGTTTATCTAGTCTCTTTCCAAAGACACACTGGCATAAACATGTACACACGTTTCATCTCTTTATTTACATCCTTCTGCCTTGATGAGGCATAGAATGACCAAAATAAATAGCTAATTTTAGAAATTTAATCTACATACCCAACCTACAGAATCACAAACAGTTAACTTTTTGACAAGGAAATGTTTAGACGTTGCTTTTCCTGTTCTGTGTGTCCTGTCCTGTGTGTGTGTGTGTGTGTGTGTGTGCGTGCGTGTGCGTTGATTTGTCTCTTGACAGTGAGTCGTCACTCCCTGCTGTGCCTTCTGGCTCGATGAGAACATCAAGAAGCCTTTCTGACTCATGGCTGTGCGTGTGTTTATGTGCATGTGTGTATGTTTTGATCTGTCTGTGTCAGTACCTGTCAGCCTCTTCTAAGTGGATGATGCTTCATACAAACTTCAGATGCTTTTGTATAAATTAGTCCTACTTGTTATTTAGGAAGAGCCTCTTTGTAAGTAGTCATGTAGTGATGAAGGACAAATACTAATATTTCTGAGTCATAGAAAAGATTTATTTCATCATTATTGCAGATATTTAGGTAGTATGTTCTGTCTATATATGTTCTGTCTTTCCTGGCTAATAAACTGACTGATACATAACAGCTGTTAACTTTCAACGTAGAGTTTTAGTGGAGCGCACTGATTCTGCATATCATACTTAGATTATCCCCTCTATGTACTGTTTAATATTGGTATAGTGTATCTAGACTGTGTCAGATAAGACAAGACAGCAGATGGATTCAATACTTCACAGTATTGTGTCTTTAGTGTACCAAATTTGTAATATACATTAGTATAATTAGCATTTGATTATCATTTATTACTTCTGTTTTTAATTTTATTTTTCAATTGATATATTTTTGCTAAGGTGAGAATGGCAGTATCACACATAAATATATAAAGTCTCTAGAAACTCACATTGTGGCACAAAAGGACTTCCAGAAATCACAAAGATTACAGGAAATCAAGTGGTGCCAGCAAGGAAGCAACGATGCAAGTGAATATAGTATAAAATAACACTTTTTAGTCCATTTTTAAATAAAACAGTATTGAGCTTTTATATAACTGCAATCATAAATGTGAAGGAGTGTAGGGTGAAAGAAGTGTAATCTGGCACAGCCAATGTGAAAAAAAGATTCTCATGGTTGCCACATTATTGTCTCACATCCTTCAAATTGTTCCACCATGACAGCTTATAAGAAGTATTTTATAAATTTGTAAAACTGTTTTCTCTTAGTTATAGAGTCACTCCACCGGCATTTTCAGACAAAGTTGCATTTTAACTTGTGCATAGCTGGCACAGCAGCCTGCAGGTTTGGTTCACCAGGTCCTAGGAAGTGTTTTCCATTTACTAAACGTGACACTTCTTTTCCAGTCTTCTCTGTTTCTGGTACCCCGGCAAAGAAAGAGAGTGAGCTGAAATCTGCAGAGCTGCAGACTGGGCTGTTGATTCAGGGAGCCATCTGATTCAGTGTTAATGTAAAAAATATTGCTTAATGCAGCTTTAATGATGTTGGCTGCCATAATAAGAGACTCCATTTTTCACTTGTGTCCTGAACTGAACAAGCCATTGAATCACTGCATTTCTTCATAGTGCATTTTCTTCCCTTGTATTTCTACCCCCTTCTTTTCTCTTTAAACATAATGACCCTTGAGAAAGGCTTGCTACCCTAAGCACACTAAATTTTCCTCTGCAACCTTATCAATTAAACAAAGGGAAAATAGTGTACACACCCTGCAGTTATTTGCTGTTCTGTAATTCCACGCCATTTATCAATACAAGCCTCTTCCAGAGTGAATTTACATAAACCTGTAACAGCCCTGCTTTATCATTTAATTGGTCCCCAGTGAGAGAGACACCTTAACATTCAAATTATACAGAAACTTTGAATTAAAAGCAGAATACATGCAGAAAAACTATTTCATTTTTAAGTGGTTGTCTGACAGTTGTGGTATTCCTGCTGAAAATGTTTTTATTTCTACAGATTAACATAAAAACCAAATGTCCAGTGTGTGAGGATATGTGCACATTTTTTCTTGATGTTAATGAAGTTATTTCAGATTTTTTTCAGCAGGACAACTTAACACCTATGAAAAAAACAAAGTAGAAAAAGCACTGTCACTGTCAAGGGTTACGAATGAGGAGAACCCATGCACAGATCCTAGTAAGCAACAGTTTATTTAATTCAGCCTGGGAGTTGAGACGAGCAGCATCTCAGACCAAAGGGCTTGTTCTGAATGAGACGGAGGCTGACTGGCCAGAGGTTGACCCAGGAGATGCCTCAGCTCACCGGTGGCAGCTCAACTAAAGGTTAAGTACCTAGGTCTAAACAAGGCGTTGCCTCTAGTGATTGTAAAGGGAAAGGGCCCCAATCTGCTAGAAAGAGGTTGCATAGAAGCCATGCACTTGGACTGGGCGGAGATAAAACATAAACATAAGTTAAAGATAGTCCAGCAAAAGGGGCAACAGTTACACCCAACAAAAGAGACACTGCAGAGTGTACTGGGTAGACATGAGACAGTCTATAAAGATGAGTTAGGGACACTGAAAGGAACCAAAGTTCATATTCACGTGAAGAAGAATGCAACTCCCCATTTTTTTTGGCCGAGATCTGTCCCCTATGCTATGAAGGCAAAGGTAGATGAAGAGATTGAGAGGCTGCTAAATGAGGGTATTATTACACCAGTAAGGTACTCTGAATGGGCAGCCCCTGTAGTATCTATACTTAAACCTGTAGGGTCAGTCAGGTTGTGCGGAGACTGCAAACTGCAACTGCAGGAGAAACTGCAAACCAGGTGTCTTGACCCAGCCACCAGGCCATGTCCAGGCCAGGGGAGAGATCCTGCCTCAAGTGGAGGAGTTTAAGTATCTCGGGGTCTTGTTCACGAGTGAGGGAAGGACGGAGCTTGAGATTGACAGACGGATCGGGGCATCGGCAGCAGTAATGCGGTCGGTGTACCGGTCCGTTGTGGTGAAGAAGGAGCTGAGCCGGAAGGCGAAGCTCTCGATTTACCGGTCAATCTACGTTCCTACTCTCACCTATGGTCATGAGCTCTGGGTCATGACCGAAAGAACGAGATCGCGGATACAAGCGGCTGAAATGAGCTTCCTCCGCAGGGTGGCCGGGCGCTCCCTTAGAGATAGGGTGAGGAGCTCGGTCACCCGGGAGGAGCTCGGAGTAGAGCCGCTGCTCCTCCACATCGAGAGGAGTCAGTTGAGGTGGCTCGGGCATCTGTTTCGGATGCCTCCTGGGCGCCTTCCTGGGGAGGTGTTCCGGGCATGTCCCACCGGGAGGAGGCCCCGGGGAAGACCCAGGACACGCTGGAGGGACTATGTCTCCCGGCTGGCCTGGGAACGCCTCGGTGTCCCCCCGGAAGAGCTGGAGGAAGTGTCCAGGGAAAAGGAAGTCTGGGTATCCCTGATTCGGCTACTACCCCGCGACCCGGCCCCGGATAAGCGGTAGAAAATGGATGGATGGAGGGATGGATGAATGAAATGTTAACCAGAGTAGAGGAAGCAGGATTAAGGCTAAAAAGAGCCAAGTGCACCTTCATGCAAAGCAAAGTGGAGTATTTGGGACATATAGTGGACACAGAAGGCTTGCGACCCGTGGAAAGAAAAGTGAAAGCTATTGTGGAAGTTCCTTCTCCTACGAATGTAACCAAGCTTAAGTCATACTTGGGACTGCTGAACTATTACAACTAATTCCTCCCAAACCTTGCAACCTTGTTGACACCACTGCAGTCAGCAGAGATACTGGTCCACTACCCTGCTGACAAAGAGTTGCTTTTGTCGTGTGATGCATCTCACTATGGAGTGGGTGCTGTGTTGGCGCACAAAATGGAAGATGGTAGTGAGAGACCACTGTGGTTTGTTTCACGGACAATGTCACCTGCGGAGCGGAGATACTCTCAGCTAGACAAAGAAGGTTTAGCTGTCATGTTTGGAATCGAGCAATATCATAAATACTTAAATAACATAAATACGGACGTTCATTCACCATACTGACGGATCATAAGGCTCTCATATCGCCATTCCACCTGCAGAAACCCATTCCCTAGATGGGATCCCCCCGAGTACAGAAGTGGGCTCTGTGTATGAATGCATATGAATACAAAATAATCTATAAGCCGGGAAAGCAGCACCGGCGGTACCAGTGCTAGTACCGGTGCCAGAGACAGTTTCGGACAATTACAAAGATCTAGTATTAATGATGGAGGTCTTGGATGATTTGCCTGTGGATACCAAACAGATCAGACTCTGGTCAGCAAGAGATGTCATTTTGTCGCAAGTTCACGAATACATTCTCAGAGGATGGCCCCCTAAAACGGAACCCCAGTTTGCACGTTATTGGCAGCGAAGGTGGGAACTAAGTGTGAAAGATGGATGTGTAGTGTGGGGATCACGAGTCGTGGTGCCTGAAAGACGGAGAAACCACATATTAAGGTTGTTGCATCAGGCCCACTCAGGTATGTCCAGGATGAAAGGCCTGGCTCGGTCTTATGTGTGGTGGCCTGGTATGAATCAACATGTGGAGAGAGAGGTCAAAACATGTGAGGAGTGTAACAAATACAGCAAAGCATGGGATATCATCTGAACCGGAGTCAATTAAGGCTGACAGGGAATGAGTAAGGTGAGAAAGCACCAGGGTGGCTGGCAATTGGAAACGAGGGGGACACGCCTGGTTAGTGATTCGGCTCATCAAGATTCCCAGGCCTACTGGTGAGCCAGGTCTTTTGGCCGCTCAGGACAGATGGTGCATGTGGCTAGTAAGTGCCCAAGGTTGCCACACTAGAGCCCTGGTGCTCATGTTGCCGTCGTTCGGTAGGTGTCAATCTGGCCCGACCCAGCTGCATGAGCTCCTCGAGGTCGGTGGTTGGTGAGGGTGAGGTACCACCGGTCTCCGGGCCGCTCAGGTTGGTCGTTGACCTGGGCCGGTGGATGCCAGCCTCCTCTGCTCTCCCCCTCCGTCGCTCCTGCATGCGGTTGTTGAGGCAAGTGGCTAGATGAACTGGGGGAGTCCTGTCATCCCGACAGGAAAGCTGGTCCTTCAGCTGTTCAGTTAAACCCTTGACAAACAGTCCTCTTAGCTCCTTATCCCCCCAGCCCACCTCTGTCGCCAGTGTCCTGAACTCAATTGAATAATCTGTCACATTCCTTGCTCCCTGGCGGAGAGCGAGGAGGCATTTAACATGGTCGGGGCGGTCGAACACCTGGCGGAATGCCAGTAAAAAAACTCTCTAGGATGAATTCAGTCATTTGGGCAGGCAGAGAACTTGGCCTGGGCCCAACCTAGCACCCTGTCCCTTAATAATCCAAACATGAAAGCTATGTGTGCCTCATCCATTGGCAAAGCTAGTAGAAATAGCTTAAACACGTTTCTGCATTGTAAAATAAAACCTCTGCACTCATTTGGATCTCCGCTGTAAGGCGGGGGTTTGATACATAAGAGTCTCAAGGGGCCGGAGATGGTGGCGAGGCAGCAGGGTTAGAGGGCTGAGAACTAGGCTCCGTCGGCAGGGTTGCAGGTGTCAGGCAAGTGAAGAGAGAGCGCACCTGTTCAGCTGTGAGACCTGGAGAAGTAGCTGGCGGTTTGCGTCCATGAGTGACCTGAGTGCTTGATCGTGTTTGCCCAGCAATGCTCCTTGCCGAGAGAGAACCCCACAGAGATCTGGTGTGTTGGCCGCGGTCTCTGTTCTTGGATCCGCTGGGTCCATCGTTGGCCACTTCGTTCTGTCAAGGGTTGCGAATGAGGAGAACCCACGCACAGATCCTAGTAAGCAACAGTTTATTTAATTCAGCCTGGGAATAGAGATGAGCAGCGTCTCGGACCAAAGGGCTTGTTCTGAACGAGACGGTGGCTGACTGCCGGCCGGCAGGACAGAGGTTGACCCAGAAGATGCCGCAGCTTGCCGGTGGCAGGCATTGAGAGGCAGGCAATCACCAAGTTCATATGTAGACAGGTAAACGAGCAGGGAGCCGAGGAGAAGAACCTGTGTAGAAGAAAGTGCCAGTAAGTACAGGAGAAGCATTTCTCTTTCTTTCAAGTATATTGGCCTTTAGTATCTACTACTGAGGAGGTAGACTGACGAACTGGCGATGTGACTGAAGAGGACCGGGACTTTTATGGTTGCTGTGGTTAATTGATTGCATGCCTGCTCTCCTCACACACCTGCTTGGAATTTAGACAAACAAGACAACAGAGAGGAAAGAGGAAAAAGGAGAGACACGCAAAGGAGGAGGGGCGGCACTGCCGCCTCATGACAGTCACAAAGAAAGTAAGTAAGCAAAAGCTAATGTGTAATTCTTAAGCAAAGATTAGTCTTTGCTTTTGAATGGTAGCTGCAAACACTACTTTTAACAGATGGCCTTTCTGCTATAAACATGATCAACTTAAATATGAGACTGTAATGTTTCAAAACATTGTATGGCAGAGGGGCTGGGGGGGGGGTGTTGGGTATAGGTAGGTACTATCTAACAACAGTTGACCTCACGTCATCCTGTGCTGTGACAGTGTTACATGTTTTCATCTAAATGTGTCTAAATGTCTAATTTCAGTTACTTGTAACGCTCTATCTCTGAAAGTGACAGTGAATGGTATAGGGTTGAGGTTGGAAGACTTTGTTGTTTACTCTCCGGGGAGAAGTCCATTTATCATACAGAGAGGAGGAGGTGTGAGTGTGAGTGGTCTGATGACATGGGCTGTTGCACCACAGTGAACTGCTGTATGTGTATATCCTGTAGGGAGGATGTGTAGAAGACATTTTTTGTTACTGAGTAATGTTGATAATTATATTAATGCTAACAGTGTTACAAAACACTACACAGACACAGATAAAAAGACAAGAGATGGATTAGCAATAGTGAAATCTCTAATGCTGTGGTACAGTTAAATAAGACTACTAAATTTCTGGAGACGTACTTTATATGTAAATTGGACAAAATGTAATCATTGTCTGTGACTGATCGTTCTGTACTGTGATAAAGGTTTGTTTTATAGAGATGTAAGATTTCAGTGAAAAATTAAATGTTTTGTTTTGACTGTTTTGTTTTTTTATGCCCCAGTAGTTTGTAGATGGATATCACTTTACAGCAAGTAATAATAAAGACAGTAGCCAATAGCCCTAATATGATTTTTGTATTTGGTCCCACTCTTTAACTGTGTCTAGTGACAGCTTTCATATTACACATAGTAATTAGATCTTTAATTTATCTAAAATACTGATTAGGGCAGCTTTAAAGGAGTGTTTTGTTACCTTGACTGACACACTGTCTGGCACAAGCATGTTTTTACTTTTTAAGGATAAGAAACACTTCTCAGTTGTAATTATATTTTGAATTATGATGTGTATTTATTCATAATACCAGAACTGGTAATTACAGTAACCAATGCAGCGTTGGGCACAAGGTTAAAGTCCGAGAGTACAGTTCAGCCCAGCTAATCACCACAGCCAGGTGAAAATAGATTCAACTACATCAAGTCAGCATCAAATGTGCTACAGTGTGGACTACCCTAGGTTAAGAGCATGCGAAAAGTGGTAGGGGTTTAACAGTGTCTTTGATTACCTGTGTGGACAAGGACATGCTGACTGAGTTCTTCTGTGCTCTGACTGATTGGCCCCCACGGGCAGATGGACTCACTGATTGGCCCTTGGCATACAGAGGGCAGCAAGGAAGAAGTCCTCATAAACAGAGAGGGATGTTCAATCTTTCAGCTCCCAAGATAACCATAATCTAACTTCTGCTAAGCCTCATGTACTTCGGTAGGTGTTTTTTCTTTCAGGTTTAGTCTCTTTTTGTTGCTGTTGGTCTCACTGTAAGCTCATCCTCTGCCCCAAATCCCTCTTTTCAATTGTGTTTTTATCACTCTCTTTCTGTCTCTGTAACATTCTCCCTTCCTCTCTTTAACAGCATCTCAGACCTCACGCACTCTCATTTCTTTTTTTTATTTCTCCCCACTTTCTGTCGAAACTACTATCCTTTTCTCTTCCTTTCTTCTCCTTTTCTTTTCCCTGTAGCGGCTTTCAGAAAATTGTCTTCTGTGTGAAATGAGACAGAAGAGATTGCCTAGCAGTATGAGTGAGAGAGACTCTGTAAGAAGGTTGTAAAAATGACTCCTCCATGGGGAAATTCCCACAGCTGTATTAAGATCTCCTCGTCTACTTGTCTTTTAAACGGCTCCCATTCTCCAGCTAATTGTTTTGAAGCCAGGCCTGTAAATCCCCAGTGAGATCTGGCACTACTCATTGAATTAGCCTGGAGTTACAGAAATATCTCACTTTTATCAATCTTTGAGAGAGAAATATGTCTTTCCACACTCCCTCTTTCTCCCTCAATCTGTTGCAGTCCTTCTGTACTTGTCCCTTCATTTTATACCACAAAAAAGCATTTCTACTTAATTCATTACACCAAGCAACAGGAAAAATGACAATGTCACAAAGATTGGGAGGATTCACATCATGTCACAGGACTTAATCCACTGAGCCATAGGGATTCCTCCTAATGCTGCAGTATCAAAATATGCTTACTCAGAACTTATTATTTCTAGAAGTGTAGACCCTGAATTGCACATATCTTCCATTCTTTCAGACAGTTTGTCATATCCACCTAAGCATTTACAAAACCAAGGTACAGCTTAGGAATGAGGCTGGGGTTTGTAGAAGACTTTGATTGAAGGTAAAGCCCAAACACACTGGAAGCAATTTACTGAAATGTGTCATTTGTTGCAGCTAATCTGAGGCGTGTATGACATGCTACAGATGGCAGATTGGAAGTGTCAGCTGCTTTTTCAGTTCAACACAGGAACAGGTACCAATACTGAACACATTTTGTAGACAAACTTGAAACCAGTTTCACAGGATACTGTCGATGCTTTAATTTTATGTTTTCCTAAATTAAAGAAAAAACCTAAAACTAAACTAATTAAAAACTAAAAAACATTGTACGTATAATTTGCTGTTGTTTCCAAATTAAAATATCTGAGAAGGCATTAAAATGGTTATATTGCTTTTGATTCTGTCATGATTCCCCTTTGGGACTTCCTGCCGGGGGACTTTTATTTTCTAAGAGACTTCCTTTCCCCTCGCACTGGTCCCCGACAGCTTCACATTAGTTATTTGTGTTCATTGATTTCACCTGTCTCTAATTACCTTTTGTGTTCTCCCTACATATACTTCCTCATTTCCTTTGCTCGTTGCCGAAGCATTAACTAACTAGTTAGTTGTCTATTGTGTAAGCCTTATTCTTTGCTAGTCAAAAGAGAAGTTTTATGACAACCGTCTCATCCGGTCTTTCCTTAGGTTACCATCTCATTCGGTTCTTCTGGTTTTTTCCCCCATCTCATCCGGTGGTTTTCAGTTTTCCTGTTGCCTCTCTATTTTTGTGTTTTTTGCTTTTCCCTCTCCTGGTGATCCCAGGAGTCGCCGTTTTTGAGTTCTGCATTTGGGTCCTACCGCCTCTCCTTCTCTCCAGCACTCCACACTCACCAACTCATGACAGATTCAGTTAACCCTTAGGTTCAGATGAATGGATTGGAATATGTGTATGGCTGCCATGGCCCTTACTTATCTGTTTATATGTTTAAAAATGTTTTAAGAATTCAGTTTCTTGAGAGAAATGACAAAGACATTATTTGAAATGTATGACTGTGAAACATACAGTACAGTGCAGATTATTGTATGATGTATTCATAATTATTAATCATATTGTTAATCAGTTAGTAATACACGATGGAATGTGCCAAGAAATGGTGAGCATTCCCATGGAAGCTTCCTGTCTTGCCATGTGGCCCCAAAGAGGAGGTTTTAAGGCCATGCCATCATAAATCCCCAATGCCCTCCCCTACACTAATCTATTGTAACCACCCTCTCATACACTACATCTGCAACTAAACCTAGTGTTACTCCCCCCTGGAGCTCCTGTGTGGGTGCGAGAGTGGAGGCAAGTCCACAGGGTCATCAGGTGGGCACCCTCTCATCAAATGGTGTTTCGTTGAGTTGGGCCCACGACACCAAGAAGGCTCAATGGTGTGTTCCAGCGTCCCAGAATCCCCCCCCCCCCTCTTTGCCTACACCCGTGCCCCCACCACAACAGCTACACTACTAGTTACAAGGACTATTGCTTCTAATGAGCCCCTTAGCAACATTAAACCTGCACGCACCAGCCTATCGATTTCCTGCTGCCTCCTTGACTTGATTTGTCCTTCTAAGGTTTTGTTCCTATTAGCACAAACTCCAAACCTAGCAACTGCATACTCGTAGATCACGTCTCCCATTTTTTCCAGCCTCTTTTCAACTGTCCCTTTCATCCCTTCCAGTACACCTACCAGATCTGAGCTAATTGATGCCCAAGTGCCCTTCTCACTAGCTCTAGGCCACTTAACCTGAGGTTTCTGCCCAAATCCCCTCTCTTTCTTCCTATGCTCCCCCGTCATTTGCTCTCTGGTGCTTTCTTCCACTCTTTCCTCACTGATGCTGGTGTCCTTTCAAACTGTGGCTACTGGCCTGCTGCTGGACTTAACATGACTGACTTGACTGACTTCTTAGGAAGTACTGGTCAATGCGGGGTCCCTGATCATCGCTTCCTTCACCAACCTCCAAGCACCCTGTCCTTCCTTGGTGTATTCTAAGCCCCCTGTGGGAAGTCTTCTTACTCCACCCACAGGGAGACACTTGCATCTGTTTTTCTTCTACCCTAACCTGCATTACTTCCATTTGAGTGCCCATCCTCTCATCATCAAGTCTGTTCCAAGGTCGTTAACCGTTCGTCCTGCCTGAGAGTCATCTTTCGCCCCTGCTCTCGCTGACACTAGGGGTATGTTTCCTAGTTTGCTTGTAGCTTGTGTGGTGCAGCCTATGATTAGGTGGCTGTCGTCATGAATTGCCAGTCCATGAGGGCCCAACTGGGGTCTGTTCCCTCCTGTCAGCTGTCTTTCCAGGCTGTCGCTAGGTTTTTCCCTAGTTGTCAGCTGCCCTGTTCACAGCAGTCACTAGCTACCGCCAGTCATACCACTTAGTAATACACGATGGAATGTGCCAAGAAATGGTGAGCATTCCCATGGAAGTTCCCTGTCTTGCCATGTGGCCCCATAGAGGAGGTTATCAGGCCATGCCGTCATAAATCTCCAGGGCCCAGCAGCAATGCCCCCCCCCCCCGGAAGCAATCCGAGCTGACATTGGGCAAGATGTGGGGTACACCTTGGACAGATTGTCAGTTTTTTGTATGGCACAGACAAACACTCACGCCTATTGTCCATTTAGAGTCACCATTTAACCTAACCCTAAACTGCATGTTCTAGGACAGCTGACCTACACAGACAGTGAGAACATGTAAACTGAAAAACATATTGTGATGAATGTCTAACAGGGATTCTTGTGCTCAAGTTTTAAGAAAACTTGAGCACAAGGACAAGAGACACATTTAATTCAGCTTTGCTGTTAAATTAATGTTGGAGACTTTGCTGAAGAAACCTCTTTAAACAGCCTCACTATACTTAGTCAACAACCTTGTGTAGTGGTAGTGTACTGTATGGAGGAGTCAAACCAAGGTGAAGAGACTTTGCATCAGGTGGTGTATAGGGTGCCAAAAAACTGCAATGTAAGTTGTTGCTTTTTGTACATAAGTCAATTTCAGCACTGGGCCAACAACCTTGACAAGTTGGTATATTTATACACATAACACAAAGTCAGTAGTTTCAATATGACTCTAAGCCAAGGGGACTTTGTAGTAAAGTGTTTCCATCCGTTTGTATGTAAGTCAAATTAAGCCAAGTTAGTTTGACTGATATGGATATTACTTGTGCTGCATATTACCATAAGAGCAGGCTTTTCCATATTCATGCTGATTGTTTTTGTCTCTTCACACAAAGAAGGATAAAATACTGCCTGCTGAACGGTTAGAAACTAATCATCGGCTTTGATGTGAAGCATTGGCAGACAGCAAGGGTGAGAGAAGTTAGAGGGGAGGGAATAGAATGAGTGTTTGTAGGAAACGAAAAGCAGAGAAAAGGCTGCACAGTGATGAAGAGAATGAGAGAGAAAGTCAGAGAGAAGCATGTGTGTACTTGAGAAGGACCTAGTCACAGAATTAGATGGAGAGTTAAAAGAGTATCCATTCTGGTCAAGATGAAATGGGTGATTGTGTGTGGATGGCATCCAGGAAGTATCTGCAGTGAATTGGAAGAGCTTCCCGTCCTTTGAGAGCATCTCTTTTAATCATGGCTGTTGGGGCTGTGGGAACCAGCCTCACCACGGAGAGGACACTGTTAATTAGACAGCATGTTACTGCACATCCCTGTAGAGTCAACACCCTGCACAGCAATGATTGCACTCTGTTTCTGTCTCACACACACAAAGACACACAAATCTCGCCATCAGACTTGCTTTCAGTCAGCCTTTTTCAGACACACAAACATACATATGCAAATACGCGAATGTTTTACACACCTTGACACAAGAATAGTGAGCATGTGCATGAAAATAGTGAATGTGTGACCACAATAAATGTGACCACTGTTCTTCTTCACCAATAACATGTGGCATGTGTCAGTATAATTTTGGGGATTTTCTTCTTGCTGTATTAAATGATCATCCCATGTTTGTGACTGATGCACCAGTAATTCAGGCAGCAACCAACCAGCCTCATAATTAAGTTGCCTTATGTTGCCTTAAATGCTCTTAAAAAAGGTCTAGAGCTGTATTCAAATGTACACATACTGTTAAGTGGTATTCAACTTAATGAAACGTTTGTGTACAGTTGCCTTTGTACCAGAGATTCATATTTTGCTGCTCGAGTTGCAGGTGTATCAACATTAATGTGATAAACTCTCAAAAAGAAGCAAAAAAGGAATTGGGCTCTCAAATGAAAGATCCTCATGGCCAAATTCAAGTGTCCACAAGTATATGGACACTTGACTGTACTATCCATATGCCATCTGCTATGAGACTGTTAGACATTTTATTCCAAATCCATGGTCTTTAAAATTTAGCTCTGACAGCCTCCACTGTACTAGAAAGGCATTACTTGAGAGTTTGGGGCCAGACTGCAAAGCTTATCATTGAGGAGATGATGATGAGCGTTAAAGTTCAGGTCTGGAAAGCTGTTTCTTTATGTACCTCCCTTTGTGCACAAGAGCATGATAATGCTGGAACAGGAGAGGGCCTTCCCTAAATGACTGGCACAAAGTTGAAAAAATTCTTTGTCTAAAACATCAATGTGTGCTGGAACACTAAGATTTCCTGAATCGAAACTAATGTGCTTTTCACATACTAACTCAAAGTAGCCGGCCCTCTTTTCTTTTTCTTTTTTTTTTTTTTTTTTCTAAATTTCCATATAAGGCTGTCTGTTGCACCTTGTGGAAAGGTTGTATTCAAAAAATGTCATACAATGGTAAAATAATAAATTAATAATATGACGCTGCTGAGTTTCAAGTCTGCTGGTAGAAATATGTAAATTAAAGCATAACAAATTAGTAGTCATGTTAGAGGGCAAAAAAACTGAAAATGTCAGTGACATGTCATCAACACAACACTGTAGTGTGACGCAAACAAAGAGGAAATGGTACAGCCTACCCAAAGTTAGATGCTCAAAATCATCTTCCTAAAGCAAAGTGGTTTGTTATTAATATTTAAGGTGGTCAAGGCTACAACAATCACTGAAATATTATAATAGAGAAATTTATAGCTTAGAGTAGGTGAAATGATATGTTAGCTGCAGAATGATATGTAATTGTGACCTGCTTAAAGACCCTGAGGCAGCTGCCTGTGTGAGAATTTTCCTTTTTTTAATTCACTAATGAAATGATCAGGTGCAGTGATGGAATATGGTATTAAAATACCTCACAGTAAATTAGCAAACCATAATGATGATGATGATGATAAAATGCTCAACAGAATATTAACTTAGCATTTAATCTGTTATACTGTATATTTTTAATTGAGTCAACACCTGGTCATATGTAAACTTCTAGTTATTTCAAATTAAGTCATTATAATTCCTGAGTCAGTGTGTTTTCTTGGTGTAAATAAAGGCAGACTGTCTGGTACCACAGGTCTGGACCACTTGTGAAGTTCAGTACTTAAGAACAAATCAGTTTATATGGCTGGTTCTTGTATGACTGGTTCATGTCCTGGTAGCTTTTTTAAGTTACATCCTGTTGAATGGAGTATCTGCTAGTAAATTTAGTTCGAAATGGCACAGGAGGTGAAGCTGGTTATCCACTAATCACAGGGCTGTGTGTGGTTCAATAACCATCTCCGTCTGTCCCCACATTGCTTCCACTGGCTAGGGCAGCGGCTTTTATGGAAGCTTGCTGTCATATGGATAAAATTTATATTTTCTTAAGGATATTACAATACACAGGTGGAAACAATAATAATATATTTTAATCTTTTACAGCTTCAGCAAAATACAAACATTTTGCCAAATTTGTACTAATTGCAAAGCTGTTGCAGTATGCAAGTTGGTCTTTCCCTCACTGTGCATCTGCTTTTTTCCTGTCACCCAGATCTCCTTGTGAGACACACACAGGTCCTCTTTCTCATGCACCCTTCCTTCTTTCATCTACTCTCATGAAGCCTCACTGTCTGTCTGCGTCCTATGTCAGTTGGCTAAATGTTGCTAAGGCAAGATCTATCTATCTACTGTTGTCTACCTGTGCATCTCACCATTTCTCTCCATGTCTCTGACTTTGTGTGTGTTCCCTACCATTGCTATCCCTCTAATCAGGTTTTGCAGCAGAACGGTTTATTTTTAGAGCCAATTAAGTCTGGAGGAGATTCTGTGAGTTTTGGTGGAAAATACACCTAAAAAAAAGCAGAATAGTTTTTACCTGTTTTAATCCTGAGTGCCTGCAAGAGCTGCAAACTGCATGTCATGTCAGGTACATGAATTGTATTTGATCTCAGAGAAATGGGAAAGGAAGGAGGGAGAGAGGAAATATGTAAAAGTAAAGAGTTGAAGTGAGAATGTAAGGCCAAGACAGAAGGAGAAGGACATCAATGATAACAGTGAAGGGAAATTAATTTTTCCTTAATTTTATAAAAGTCTTTGGAATCTTTGGAGAGTAGGCAGAAGGTAAATGACATCTCTGTTGAGCCCAGTGTTCCCTTAGCTCTCAGCAGTGATGAATTTATGAGTTTCTTTACAAATAAAATCACAACTATTTGAGATAAAATTCAGCAGACTCTTCCTATACCTGCAATAAATGAATCTTCTACTACAGTAGCTCTTGAATCATCTGTAGGACCTCAGTTATGTTTAGACTGCTTCTCTCCCATAGATCTCTCTTTACATCAGAAGTTGCTTCCTCGAAATCATCAATGTGTCTCTTAGACCCCACCCCGACTAGACTGCTTAAAGACACCCTGCCATTAATGAACTCATCTTTATTAGACTTGGTAAATTTATCTCTAGTATCAGGCTACGTACCACAGGCCTTTGAGACTGCAGTAATCAAACCTTTACTCAAAACGTCTGGGCTAACTATAGACCAATATCCAACCTGCCATTTATTTCTAAAATCCTAGAAAAAGCTGTTGCTAAGCAGCTATCAGAACACTTACACAGGAATGAACGATTCTGTTCACCCTGTACATGCTTCCTTTAGGATATGTCATTAGGGAGCACTCTATTAATTACCACTGCTATGCAGATGACACTCAGTTGTATCTATCTATTAAGCCTGTTAACACAAACCAGTTAACCAGACTTCAAGCCTGTCTAACTGACATAAAGGCCTGGATGACCAGTAACCTTTTACTTTTAAACTCAGAGAAAACAGAAGTCATTATATTTGGGCCAAAAAATCTCAAAAATAACTTTTCTAAAATTATAGCTACTCTAGATGGTATAGCCCTGGCCTCCAGCACTACTGTAAAAAACCTTGGAGTTATTTTTGACCAGAACATGTCCTTTAACTCACACATAAAACAAATCTCTAGAACTGCATTCTTTCACCTGCGCAACATTTCCAAAATTAGGAGCTTCCTGTCTCAAAATGATGCAGAAAAACTAGTCAATGCATTTGTTACCTCAAGGCTAGATTACTGTAACTCATTACTATCTGGATGTCCCAATATCTCCATAAAACGCCTACAAATAATCCAGAATGCCGCAGCCAGAGTCCTGACAGGAACTAGCAAGAGAGATCATATTTCTCCTATATTAGCTTCTCTTCATTGGCTCCCTGTGAAATACAGAATATAATTTAAAATCCTTCTTCTCACATACAAATCCCTTCATGATCAAGCTCCTTCATACCTTAAAGACCTCATAGTACCATATTATCCCAATAGACCACTTTGCTCTCAGAGTGCAGGTCTACTTGTGGTTCCCAGATTTTTCAAAAATGCAGACTGGGAGGCAGAGCTTTTAATTATCAAGCTCCTCTCCTTTGCTGTAATATAAAATCTTGCTAGATTTCACCCAGACACTCACCTCTACAACTTTCACAACTGCAGTATTTTGAAACAAAATATATATGTATTATATATATATATATATATAAATATATATATATTTATATATGTATATATGTATATACATATATACATATATATGTAAAAAGAAAATAAATTCCCTTCTCACCCCCTATGGGTGGTGTGTGTGTCTTCCTCAATCTCGGGTCCTCTACCAGAGGCCTGGGAGTTTGAGGGTTCTTCGCAGTATCTTAGCTGTTCCTAGCACTGCGCTCTTCTGAACTGAGATCTCTGATGTTGTTCCTGGGATCTGTTGGAGCCACTCTCCCAGTTTGGGGGTCACAGCCCCGAGGGTGCCGATTACCAGGGGGACCACTGTTGCCTTCACCTTCCACATCTTTTCTAGCTTTGCTTTAAGCCCTTGGTATTTCTCCAGCTTCTCATGTTCCTTCTTTCTGATGTTGCTGTCACTTGGGATCGCTAAATCTACCACTACGGCTTTCTTCTGCTGTTTGTCCACTATTATTATGTCCGGTTGGTTAGCCATCACCTGTTTGTTGGTCTGTATCTGGAAGTCCCACAGGATCTTAGCTCGGTCATTCTCCCTCACCTTTGGAGGTGTGTCCCATTTTGACCTTGGGACCTCCAGCCCATACTCGGCACAGATGTTCCTGTACACTATAACCACTTTGCTATGGCGTTCCATGTACGCTCTGCCTGCTAGTATCTTACAACCTGCTGTTATGTGCTGGATTGTCTCAGGGGCATCTTTGCACAACCTGCACCTGGGGTCCTGCCTGGTGTGGTAGACCCCCGGCCTCTATCGATCTTGTGCTCAGGGCCTGTTCTTGTGCTGCTACGATCAGTGTCTCTGTGCTGTCTTTCAGTCCAGCTTTTTCCAGCCACCGGTAGGACTTTTCAATATCAGCCACTTCTTGTATCTGTCGGTGGTACATGCCGTGCAGGGGTTTGTCCTGCCATGATGGTTCTCGCTCTTCGTCCTCTGCATTGGGCTTCTGTTGCCTGAGATATTCACTAAGTATTCCATCGCTTGGGGCCATCTTCCTGATGTACTCATGGATCTTGGCTGTTTCATCTTGGATGGTGGCTCTGATGCTCACCAGTCCCCGGCCTCTTTCCTTCCTCTTAGTGTAAAGTCTCAGGACGCTGGATTTGGGGTGAAGTCCTCCATGCATTGTGAAGACCTTCCTTGTCTTGACATCAGTGGCTTCTATGTCCTCTTTTGGCCAGCTTATTATGCCAGCGGGGTATCTGATGACCAGCAGGGCGTAGGTGTTGATGGCTTGAACCTTGTTCTTCCCATTTAGCTGACTTCTTAGGACTTGCCTTACTCTCTGTAGGTATTTGGCTGTGGCTGTTTTCTTTGCGGCTTCTTCTTGGTTCCCATTTGCCTGTGGGATTCCAAGGTACTTGTAGCTCCCCTCAACATCCTCTATGCTGCCTTCTGGGAGTTCAACTCCTTCAGTCCTGACAACCTTCCCTCTCTTTATTATCATTCGACCACACTTGTCCAGTCCGAATGACATCCCAGTGTCGTTGCTGTATATCCTGGTGGTGTGGATCAGTGAGTCGATGTCTCGCTCAGTCCTGGCATACAGCTTGATGTCTTCCATGTACAGGAGGTGGATGATGGTTGCCCCATTTCGCAGTCGGTATCCGAAACCCGTCTTAGTGATGATCTGGCTGAGGGGGTTCAGGCCTATGCAGAACAGCAGCGGGGACAGAGCATCTCCTTGGTAGATGCCGCACTTGATGGAGACTTGTGCTGTCGGCTTGAGGTTGTCTACTAGGGTTGTTTTCCACAGTCCCATTGAGTTCCTTATGAAAGTTCTTAGGGTGCTATTGATGTTGTACAGCTCCAGGCATTCCAGGATCCATGTGTGAGGCATTGAGTCGTAAGCTTTCTTGTAGTCAATCCAGGCGGTGCACAGGTTGGTCTGCCTGGTCTTACAGTCTCGAGTGACCGCTTTATCCACCAGTAGTTGATGTTTTGCTCCCTTGGTGTCCTTACCTATTCCTTTCTGGGCAGCAGGTTGTAAGATGCTAGCAGGCAGAGCGTACATGGAACGCCATAACCAAGTGGCTGGCATAGTGTACAGGAACATCTGTGCCGAGTATGGGCTGGAGGTCCCAAGGTCAAAATGGGACACAACTCCAAAGGTGAGGGAGAATGACCGAGCTAAGATCTTGTGGGACTTTCAGATACAGACCGACAAACAGGTGATGGCTAACCAACCGGACATAATAATAGTGGACAAACAGCAGAAGAAAGCCGTAGTGGTAGATGTAGCGATCCCAAGTGACAGCAACATCAGAAAAAAGGAACATGAGAAGCTGGAAAATACCAAGGGCTTAAAGAAGAGCTAGAAAAGATGTGGAAGGTGAAGGAAACAGTAGTCCCCGTGGTAATCGGCACCCTCGGGGCTGTGACCCCCAAACTGGGAGAGTGGCTCCAACAGATCCCAGGAACAACATCAGAGATCTCAGTCCAGAAGAGCGCAGTGCTAGGAACAGCTAAGATACTGCAAAGAACCCTCAAACTCCCAGGCCTCTGGTAGAGGACCCGAGATTGAGGAAGACACACACACACCACCCATAGGGGTGAGAAGGGAAATTTATATATATATATATATATACAGTGGGTAAGGAAAGTATTCAGACCCCTTTAAATTTTTCACTCTTTGTGTCATTGCAGCCATTTGCCAAAATCAAAAAAGTTCATTTTATTTCTCATCAATGTACACTCAGCACCCCATCTTGACAGAAAAAAAACAGAAATGTAGAAATTTTTGCAAATTTATTGAAAAAGAAAAACTGAAATATCACATGGTCATAAGTATTCAGACCCTGTGCTCAGTATTGAGTAGAAGCACCCTTTTGAGCTAGTACAGCCATGAGTCTTCTTGGGAATGATGCAACAAGTTTTTCACACCTGGATTTGGGGATCCTCTGCCATTCTTCTTTGCAGATCCTCTCCAGTTCTGTCAGGTTAGATGGTGAACGTTGGTTGACAGCCATTTTCAGGTCTCTCCAGAGATGCTCAATTGGGTTTAGGTCAGGGCTCTGGCTGGGCCAGTCAAGAACGGTCACAGAGTTGTTCCGAAGCCACTGCTTTGTTATTTTAACTGTGTGCTTAGGGTCATTGTCCTGTTGAAAGGTGAACCTTCGGCCCAGTCTGAGGTCCTGAGCACTCTGGAAGAGGTTTTCTTCCAGGATATCTCTGTACTTGGCCGCAATCCTCTTTCCTTCAATGCAACCAGTCGTCCTGTCCCTGCAGCTGAAAAACACCCCCACAACATGATGCTCCCACCACCATGTTTCACTGTAGGGATTGTATTGGGCAGGTGATGAGCAGTGCCTGGTTTTCTCCACACATACCGCTTAGAATTAACGCCAAAAAGTTCAATCTTGGTCTCATCAGACCAGAGAATCTTATTTCTCATAGTCTGGGAGTCCTTCATGTGTTTTTTGGCAAACTCTGTGTGGGCTTTCATGTGTCTTGCACTGAGGAGAGGCTTCCGTCGGGCCACTCTGCCATAATGCCCCGACTGGTGGAGGGCTGCAGTGATAGTTGACTTTGTGGAACTTTCTCCCATCTCCCTACTGCATCTCTGGAGCTCAGCCACAGTGATCTTTGGGTTCTTCTTTACCTCTCTCACCAAGGCTCTTCTCCCACGATTGTTCAGTTTGGCTGGACGGCCAGGTCTAGGAAGAGTTCTGGTTGTCCCAAACTTTTTCCATTTGAGGATTATGGAGGCCACTGTGCTCTTAGGAACCTTGAGTGCTGCAGAAATTCTTTTGTAACCTTGGCCAGATCTGTGCCTTGCCACAATTCTGTCTCTGAGCTCCTTGGGCAGTTCCTTCGACCTCATGATTCTCATTTGCTCTAACATGCACTGTGAGCTGTAAGGTCTTATATAGACAGGTGTGTGCCTTTCCTAATCAAGTCCAATCAGTTTAATTAAACACAGCAGGACTCCAATGAAGGAGCAGAACCATCTCAAGGAGGATCAGAAGAAATGGACAGCATGTGAGTTAAATAGTGTCACTGCAAAGGGTCTGAATACTTATGACCGTGTGATATTTCAGTTTGTCTTTTTTAATAAATTTGCAAAAATTTCTACATTTCTGGTTTTTTCAGTCAAGATGGGGTGCTGAGTGTACATTAATGAGAAATAAAATGAACTGGTGTATACATATACATTTTTGTTCAATTCTTTGTACACTAGAAATTTACTCTCTGAAACCTTTTTGCACTTTGACAAACTGTCACAATGTATCAAACTATCAGTGTTTTTTTACTGCATTGTGTAGCAGTGCTAATAGTTTCATTTGTTTAGGTATTACATGTGTTTACATGTGTACATGTGTATTCAAACTTTTGAAAATCAGACTGATACCTTTCAATGAAACTACTTTTGCTTGCACGGTCTGAATCTCTGCTTTACAAACCATGTAACAGGGTCAGTGCAGCTAAATGCTGTCGGTGCATCATGGCTGTTTAGGACTTGAAGAGAAATTTGTGGCCGAACTTGCCCTCAAAGCCAACTGCAACCTCAGAGCCAGACCCTGACAACATGACTGATGCTACCTGGCAGATGACTACACACTCCTACTGTTAGAGAGGCAGAAAGATGGAGAGAGACAGCAGGGAGAGATGAATGATAACGGGTCAGTATCAGACCAGGATTGATTTGGATCAGAACCAAAATCACTGATGGCTTATTGAGACAAAGAAAGAATGACTAATAGATTTTAGATACAGGATGTCAAGCTGCCAGTTGGATTATGCTGGATAGAGGAGGTCATTGGAGGAGGGATGTATAGCATGATGGCTGTGTGGCTAAATAGCCCTTACACACAGACAGACAGATGTGAACCTGATGCTTTTTAAGCACCACAATATACTGCATAATTAATTAGGTATTATTACATGCAACAATTAGGACATTACATCTTGTACACAATAAAAAATGGCAGAGAGGTTCAGAGTGATTGGGATGTGCACTCAAACTCCAGTCCCAACTCCGGATGCTGTAAGTACATGGTAGTTGCCTCATCCCACTGCCCCACAGAATATAGCATCCATTGTCTCTCTATTGTCTGTTCTGCTTTGTCCTCTATAGTGACTAAATGCCCAGAGCCACCAGACACAAGACTAGATAGAATAAATGGACACAGAGTAGAGCCTGGTCTTGGCAGAAAGGATATGCACACACATCCATACACACACAATAAACACACACACATTGAAGTATTCAGATGCACCTACAATGTCCATGCTCATACACACTCACACAAGCACATATTATACACACATTCATGGGCACAAACACACACTCACAGCTGCCCAAAGGCACAAAGCTGGTATAACAAAGGCAGGCAGAGAGGGCCAGACTTGTATACCAGCCCCAATGGGGTTGGAGGGGGTGCACACACATTACCAAGTTACCACACACACATTTCACACAAAGACACTTACCAAACAAGGACCTATATCTGGAAGGCAGACAGCAGAGAGACAAAGCAGGACAGTACACAGTCAGAGGATCACAGTATGAAGACAGACACTAGAGAGGGGATGACAAAAAATGATATCAGCTCCATTGAGAGATGGCAACAATGTCTGATGGGACAGTGTTCTTTCTGTATGTTGAGTAATGTAGCTCAGAGAGAAAAATAAATCTGGTTTCAAGTGAATTATATCATGAAAGGGAAGAAAGTTGTGCTCCTATGGGACATGTCTGGCTGTCCTGTCTGATAGAAAGTTAAGGATGAGGCAAGTTGAGCAAAGGCATGTCTTGGACCTAACAGTTTCTGATGTTTGGGGCAGTGACAGAATTTCTGGCTCTCTTCTGCAGCAAAATTGTCAACAGTGGCAGCGATGAAGCGCATATTTGTGCTCATGCAGCTGCAGATATATAATACAGATTTCAAAGTCAAAACACATTTTAAACAAGAACAGTCAACTGCATGGACTCCCCACCAGAAGAGAGGGGTCAGACTGTTGACAGACATGAACAAATGTGAAAGGTTAATGCGTCAGTAATTCAGGCTAGCAGCGTCAGCAGGTATTCTCACTATGTAGACTGACTTTTATCACAACAGCTGTCATGCAGAAACATGTGTCACACTGGTTGGTTTAAACTATTTGGCATCATTCACCACCAAGTCTTTCAAATTTATTACCAGGGAGAGAATGTGGAGACATGTATCGTGCTGTGACCAACTTCTGAGGTTTGTTGATCCATGAGGCTCGGAAATGTATTGAAAATGGCACGTCCATTACCGTAATGTGAATTTAAGTATGTCAGAGATGTTGATGTTAAGGCAATACAAGATAGATCACTTAGTAAACTCCACCGCTTTAAAGATGCTATCACTACACATAACGAAACTGAAAAAAATTTTACTGAATGATTGAAGTGAAACATGTAAGACTGAACTGAACAGCGTGACTGATGTCTTTGTATGGCATCTGCACCACAAAGAGAGACAGAGTAATTAATGCACGTGTGTACTGAGGTGTGTACTCATGTAAGCAGAGTGGCAGTGCTAAAATATGTGCTCATGTAAGGGAAGCACAGAGGATGTGCTATAAAATGTAATAAATATGAAACAGGTCATGTTTCCACACAACAGTAAGTGCATAGCAAAAGGCAGTAACTCAATTACAGATGGAAGCATTAACGTCCAAAATGCAATAATACCTGTTGCCTCCACCTGTCTATTCAGCGTAGCTGTATATTTTCATCCTCTCATGTAGCTTTTCAGAACAGATGAGCTAACAAAAAAGTGCTGAAAAACGTCAGCATCCAGACACATTTCTTGGAAGAAGGCGTCATTAACCTCAGTGACTAAATTAACACTTCCTGCAGCTGCAGTGAGGCTTTTAATGGTACACTGGGGGGAGGTTAATTTTAAAGCAACTTCAGGAGCTGTCACATCTTCATTTACAGTAAATACAAAATGTGTTACAGATCATTGCACCATCAAAAATCTTTATAAACTATGATTCCTTCAATGTTGCCTGCATGCCACATGTACAGGTCACCAAAATATCAGCTTAACTGAGGGTATCCACCTATAGAGGACCATAATATGATGAGTCAGTGCAGTGGAAATGCCAGTCTGGGAAGTCTGGGAGTGTTTTAAATGGCCATGATGCTGAGATTTTCATCCACGGAAAGTCACATGAAATTGAAGGACTCTGTTACAAGCGATATTTGTTGGTTTGTGTTAAAGTTAACTTTCTGACATTACAGCCAGACCTGCATCAGCCCAGTAGTCCCCCTGTGAACATTTTGTGCTTCCAGTTCATCTACTGTATATCTGTTTGGAGAATTGGAGACAGTAGTTTTAAAAATGTGTGTGTGTGTGTAAGTGTATATATAGTATACCAGCAGCCACCACAAAGGAAGACACAAAGACAGACTCTCCATCATTTACAGGAAGAATTAACCATCTGACCGTTAGCTGTCATGATTGTATTCAGTGTGTGATAAGTGTGTATATGTGTGTGTGTGTGTGCACAAATGTGTGTCTTTATCCAGCCCATGTTTCCTGATTTTATGTCTCCTTATGGTCAATGCATGCATCTCTCTGTGGGTCATCATTACTTACACTGGCAGCAGTTTGAATTAACTAAATAATTTTTAGTTTGTTTTATGTATTTCCTGTCGTTTTCTGACAGCTGTTTTTTTTTTACTCAAGACACAGATTTGACGGCATGGTGGTGAAGCAGTTAGCTTTGACATCTCACAGCAAGATGGCTCTGGGATCAAACATGGGCTGATTCGGGCCTTTCTGTGTGGAGTTTGCATTATCCCTGTGTCTGCATGAGTTTTCTCCAGGTGTTACATTTTCCTCCCACAATCCAAAGACAATCATACATACTGGGGTTAGGTTAGGTTAATTGGTGTCATTAAATTACCTGTAGGTGTAATTGGGAGTCTCTACTGTATGTGTCAACCTTGTGATAGACTGGCAATCTGTTCCAGGTATACTCCGAGTCTCACCTGGGATCAGCTTCAGAGTGTAGAGGTCTGCGGGATCATCCTCAGCCCACCTTTTTTTTAAAACCTGTCTACATATCTGCTTACCAGTCTTTCTGCCTCTTCATCTGCTCCTCTGTCTGTCTTTCTCCTTTTTCTTCCTCACCACCTGTCTGCCTGTTAGCGACAGGAGCTGTGGAGGGATACATCTAGCAGGAACTTCTCTGTTTTGACTAGCTGTCTTCTTGCCTGACGGCAGAGAAGCTAAGAGCCTAAGAATCAGGAAGCAGCTTTTATCTTGTCTGTCTCCTGCCTTTTGCTCCCAACTCCCAACTCTGCTTCTGAGAGGAGATGCAGAGAGGAAGGGGGGGGGGGGGGCTTGTGGGGTTCTGGCGGGCGATAAAAGCAGGACAGAGCCGGGAAATGATATTACACAGAGAGAAATGAAAGGAAGAGAAAGTGAGACAGAAAGCTGATGCCAGAATCTCTCTAAGAAAACTGTCTTTCTTTCTCCCTTTTATTTCTTCTCACTCTCTGTTTTTCTGCCTGTTTTGATGTATTCAGACAAACCCACAGTGTTCCGATGGTGAAACAGGCGTGCAGACACAACACAACAGATGAAGAGTGTCAGCTGGTGGTTAGAGGCTCACACATGCTGCTTATCTCTCTCTCTCTTTCTCTTCCTCAACTGCATCCTCACTTTGTGTTTCCACTCAGTCTTTTGTCTTGCTCTCTTTCCTCCTCTTCTCTTTCGCTCCCTCCCGACTTAGCTGTTGTGAACTCAAGATCAATCATCTCCCAAACATTTGATCGCCAACCGGAAATCACTAGGCTGTGCATCTCAACCATTAGCACAGAGCCACTCTTGTCTTTATTCAGGCTGTAAGGAATCCCTGTCTCGAGTGATTTTGTAACACTTGAGTTATTATTTAATCATATTCTATGCAGTGCAGAAACACATTAAAAGTGAGCTTCTGTTGTGTTGCAAATGGCTACAGGAGCTTATTTATCATAAATAGTCACAGTTTATGGCAGGATATTAAATACTCAACATATTTTTAGTGGGAGGGATCTTAGGGAGGTAACATACAGTAAGTTATATTTCAGAATGTTTGCCATTTTAGAAAGTGTAATGTTTAATAATTATAAACACTTACTGTATAAAAATGATCATTTCATGCACACAATTCTTCTAAGTTTCAGAGAGTTTTGACTTGTAACTCTAGGAAATTAGTTTGTAATAATATGATTAACTTAGAACCTTTTTGCTTTATTTGGACATGTTTGATATACTATTTCCTTAGAAGCACGGGTGGCTTATTTTTTAATTTTTAATTTTTTGGCTTCATTGTAATACCAAGACAAATTCCTTTTCATGGTTTTCAGATGTAGTAAAGGTTAAATGTTGCTTTTGTAAAGGAAATAAACTTCATAAATAATAAATGAACTGTGTCAGGTTTGTCCTTATGTTATGGCAGTTTCATTAACTATCAAAAGATGGCTGTCTTTGTGGTTGTGACATTGTATTGAAAATGTGATCACAAAAAACAGCCTATATAAGACCACACATACTGTATTGTTGAAAGTTATTACCTGCTGTGATTTATGTTAGATCAGATTATCTATACCTGCCTTTGATTATGACTTAAACATACAATATCTTGAACATGTTACTTGTTGTAAGTATTTGTTACTACATGCATGTTTTATAAATGACATATAGTTTTCTGGAGGACAGTTGCTACCAGGCTCAGATTTAGTGCCATTGTAATCTATAGTCAGCACTTCTGTCAGACACTTAATGGTTTTACTGCACTCTGGTATATCTGAAAATGGCTGCATTATTGTATTGACTAGACAGGCATACACACACACACACACACGCATACACACAGGATTACACATGTGCAGGATTACACACTCTTGCACAGACTCAGTACAATGATGATCTTGACTAAGTAGATCTCCAAATTGTAAGTGACTTTTAGAGCACTCAGCCTTTCCCTGCATTTGCCTTTGCCACATTCTTGCACACTACAGTGTCTTTCAGTGGCCACTGTGTGTGTGAGAGGCTTCATTGTTTTATCAGGGCACACATTTTATTAAAGCTCTGCTTAGACAAGACAGAAAACAGGTGGGACCTGTAAGATAACGGTGAGTCTAGTAATAATAATAATAATACTAATAATCATCATCATCATAACAGAGACAAATACAAATTTTCCCAACAAAGACTGAAATATTCAATAGCCATGACTAGCAAATGCATTATTTTTATTGGTCACTGGAAAGAGCAAAGTTGTTTAGTGTGAGCAGACAGTATAAAAACATATCACTTTCCAAGGTAACTCAGTATTTGCAAGGTAATACTCAGACTTACCTTATCTATCTGTTTCATTTTTATAGCAAAACAATATTTGAGAGATAGTAGAATTGACATGCTGAAGTTCAATCGTATGTAAAAAATGGCTTTTTAAAAAAAATATAAATTACTGTATGTAATTTTACACTATTACCTCACAACTGCACTGGCTCTTTTTCCTTGGCACAAAACCCACATTTAAGGAAAATTCGATAAATTTGATTAAAATTAAAGGAAATTTCTTGAATATGGCATCATTAGTATCACTAATATTTACTAAAAATATATTTTCAGGTAGGAACGTGTTTGTGTGTCTGCTTGTCCATTTGTACATGTGCATGTGTGTGTCAGCATGTGCTCTTTGTACATCTGTTCATTTATGGTATCACTCCCTCTTAGCATGTGTAGGTGTATGATTGTGCTGTTGTCTTTGTATTGTGAGCATGTGTATGTTTGCATATGTGTATCCATTGAGGTCACCAGTAATTTGAAGTGTGAACGCTCGGTTTCTCCCCAGCATGATGATTTCCTCTGTCAGCAAACTGTGAGCTGGAAAATAGACCCATATTATGATGAGATTAACTTTAACGGTCAAGGATTCCAGCTCTTTCCAACAAAGTCACTGAAGATTAGGACATTCAGTGATGCTTTTCTCTGCTCTGCACTGGCACTTTTTTTTTTTTTTTTTTGTGTTAAGTTCAGTTGAGTCCATTGCTGTCTTGTTGATCTGTTTGGATTCTCCTCTTCTCTGCTCTCCTCTCCTAGTACAGATGTAGAGTAGGTGGTAGATTAGCTATGGGATAGACAAATATGCAGATGATGTATATTTAATACTTGACAGAAAGACGTATTCTTCCTTGAGCAGAAATACATTGTTCTATTATGTTATGACCCCAAAAAATGACTAAAACTATTATTTAATTTTTACAGTTGCTTATTAAACTATTTTCTATAGCATAGCATAAATGAAAACATCTAAAATTCTAAGCATAATGCATTGTTTTGTATTGTTTAATGTGCATTATATGTATGAAAATGAGAGATTTGCCAAGTAATGTCCATCCATCTGTCCATTTTCTATACTGCTTATTCCTATCAAAGGTCTTGTATGTCTTTGGACTGTACCAGAGCAGTGGAGAATAACCACACAGACATATTAACCACTGTACCTCCATGCTGCCCTGCCGAATAACCTAAAAACAAAAAAGTATTAATTTAATTTGTTCCTCCACATACCTAATACAACCACAGGGGGGCACAATCCAGTGTCTTCATGTGCCAGTCCCAAGTCCGGGTAAATACAGAGGGTTGTGTCAGGAAGGGCATGCGATGTAAAATTTATGCCAAATCAAACATGCGAATCACAAATATGACTTCCATACCAGATCGGTCGTGGCCCGGGTTAACAACCACTGGTGCTGCTGACTTACAGGGTGCCAGTGGAAATTGGACTACTGTTGGTCGAAGAAGGACAGGAGGAAGGTGTTTTCGCAGGTAAAGAGAGAAGAGGAAGGGCAGGAGTGTAGGACTTAGAGTAGGGACTTTGTCAGGGAAAACTAAAGAGTTGGCTGATATGATGGAGAGAAGAAAAGTGAATTTCTTGTGTGTGCAGGAGACCAGGTGGAAAGGTAACAAACCCTATAGATTAGGAGCAGGGTTCAAGCTGTTTTATCATGGTGTGGATGGAAAGAGGAATGGAGTAAGAACTATCCTGATGGAGGATTTTGCTAGGACTGTTCTGGAGGTGAAGAGAGTGTCAGATAGGGTGATGAGTCTGAAGCTGGAAGTTGAAGGTGTGATGTTGAATGTTGTCAGTGGTTATGCCCCACAGGTAGGATGTGAGCTAGAAGAGAAGGAGAAATTCTGGAGTGTTTGAGGCAGACTTCAACCAGAACCGTTTCAACCTGAAAGAGATCAGTGAGTGCAAAGTAGTGGTTGGGGAGAGTGTAGCCAGACAGCATAGGATGGTGGTTTGTAGGATGACTCTAGTGGTGAGGAAGATGAAGAGGACAAGGGCAGAGCAGAGGACCAAGTGATGGAAGTTGAAAAAGGAAGAGTGTTGTGTGGCTTTCAGGGAGGAGCTGAAACAGGCTCTGGGAGGTCAGGAGGTTCTTCCAGATGACTGGACAGCTACAGCTAAAGCGATCAGGGAGACAGGTAGGAGGGTACTTGGTGGAACTGATGGAAGGAATACTTTGAAAAGTTGATGAATGAGGAAAATGTTAGAAAACACAGAGTTGAAGAGATGACTGTAGTGGCGCAGGAAGTAGCTAAGATCAATAAGGATGAAGTGAGGAAGGCATTGAAGAGGATGAAGAGTGGAAAGGCAGTTGGTCCTGACAACATACCTGTGGAGGTATGAAAGTGTTTAGGAGAGGTGGCAGTAGAGTTTTTGACTGGGCTAACTAAGATCTTGGAGAGTGAGAGGATGCCTGCGGGATGGAGGAGAAGTGTACTGGTGCCTATCTTTAAGAACAAGGGAGACGTGCAGAGTTGTGGAAACTACAAAGGAATAAAGCTCATGAGTCACACAATGAACACATAGGCTGAGGTCAGAAGTGAGCATTGGTGAGCAGCAGTATGGTTATATGCCAAGAAAGAGTACCATAGATGCAATATTTGCTTTGAGAATGCTGTACAGAGAAGGCCAGAAGAAGCTGCATTGTGTCTTTGTAGATTTGGAAAAAGCATATGACAGGGTGCCGAGAGAGGAGCTGTGGTTTTGTATGAGGAAGTCTGGAGTAGCAGAGAAGTATGTTAGAGTGGTGCAGGACATGTATAAGTGCTGTAAGACAGTAGTGAGGTGTGCTGTAGGGGTGACAGAGGAGTTCAAGGTGGAGGTGAGACTGCACCAAAGATCGGCTTTGAGTCCCTTCTTGTTTGCTGTGGTGATGGACAGGCTGACAGATGAGGTTAGACAGGAATCTCTGTGGACCATGATGTTTGCAGATGACATTGTCATCTGTAGTGATCTGTAGTCAGAAAGCAGGTGGATTAAAATCTAGAGAGGTGGAGGTTTGCTCTGGAAAGGACAGGAATGAAGCTTAGCCACAGTAAAACAGAGTACATGTGTGTAAATGAGAGAGACTCAAGTAGAATGGTGAGGTTACAGGGAGTAGAGGAGAAAAAGGTGGAGGATTTTAAGGGCCTAGGGTCAACAGTCCAGAGCAACGAAGAGTGTTAGGTGTGATGTGTGACAAAAGAGTGTCAAGAAAGGAATGAAAAGAAAGATGTACAAGACAGTAGTGAGACCAGCAGTGTTGTACGGCTTAGAGACAGTAGCACTGAGAAAAAGACAGGAGGCAGAGCTGGAGGTAGCAGTGCTGAAGATGTGGAGGGTCTCTCTGGGAGTCACGAGGATGGATAGGATCAGGAATGAGTACATCAGAGGGACAGCTCATGTTAGATGTTTTGGAGAAAAAGCCAGGGAAGCCAGATTGAGATGGTTTGGACATGTTCAGAAGAGGGACGGTGAATACATTGGTAAAAGGATGCTGAGGTTAGAGCTGCCAGGAAGGAGGCCTAGAGGAAGACCAAAGAGGAGGTTCTTGGATGTAGTGCAGGAGGACATGAGAATAGTTGGTGTGGGTGTGGAGGATGCAGAGGAGAGGGTTAAATGGAGGCAGATGATTCGCTGTGGCGACCCCTGAAGGGAGCAGCCAAAAGGAAAAGAAGAAGTTTCTCCACATACCTCTGGTGTGTTTGTACAATTGAAGATCTGTAATGTTTCTTCAACACCTGCTTCAACAGCTAAGATATCAAAGTAAGCCTTAGCTTAGTGAAATAGGGACACAGCTAGCTTCACCTCATTATAAGCAAAAAAAGGAAAAGAGCTGTATTTGTCTTTTCTTTGCAGATACAGTGGATAAGAAAGATTAAAGATGTCCTGACAACTCAGAAGAAAATGAGAGAACAATCTGACAAGACGTAATAAAACCTATCGCAGAAAAGGAGAACTTCAAACAGAATCAAAACCTTCAGCCAATGAAGGCGAAATGCAAACATACCACCTCAGGCTCCATCTGTCTGCCTTTTTGTCTGTATGTCTTCACAATCTACCTTTTACTCTAACATCCACGTGTTTTACAAAAATGGCATCATCAGTGTTGCAGCAGCTGTAGCCAATTGTTACTCACATGTTGTACATTAGTGATCAGCTGTATAATTGCCATTAAAAACCTGTTTTCCATTCATTATTACCCAACAAGAATAATTCTTATATCTCCACTGAAAGCTACAGACAACAAAGTAAAATTATTTTTAAATAGTACTTTGACATTGGATGAGTCGCAACATCCATAACGTTTGATTAACATCGACGTGTGTGTCTACGTGCATAGATGTGTTTGTGTTGGTGTAACTGACAGTTAGCTGGTGGACAAGCTGTCACAGCTCTCTGCTCTGATGGTCCCTATGGACTGATTATTATAGAGCTGTTATTGCTCTCTCTCTCTCTGTCTTTATCTCACACACACACATATGATCATTGTGACGGTGATACTGACTGTTGTGTAATACTGTACATCACACACAGGGCACTGTCATCGCAACCACTTTAATTAGAACTTCAGAGAAGTGTGTGAATGAATATGTGTGTGCATGGGTGTAAGTGTGTGTCTGTGTTTGTGCTTTTGCTGTGATTTTCCATCCATTCTAATCAAACCTGATCAAGTATCAAGTATATTTCTGACAGATATGATGCAGACTTTACTTTTATATGGGCATCTGTCTAATCAGAATGACCACATCTTGTTTTTTATGATTTATAAAAAGCCAGTCTTGTTTCTTACAGCACACTGCAGACAGCCTTTCTTTAAAGCCCCAATCCAGACTGAATACATTTATGGCGTATGTTTCATAGGCAAACTTTGAAGACACTTTTAATCATGCATACTGTTTTATATACTGTACGGTAAATAATTTCCCTTTTTCAAGGTACTTGTAAAAATGGTATGTTTGAAAAGTTAATTGAATTCATTAGTAACATTGTCACTGATTGGTAACTGCTACACCTAAATTAAATTAACTGATAATTATTTTTTCGAGCTGCAGACTAACTAGTGCTCGTACCAATTTTTTAGCTATTTAAACAATTTCACAGAGCTTGCTAATTTTCATTAGCATGAGCTACCAAGGCTATTGTTGACTATCACTGCACTTTCCAGAGATCATTTTAGTTAAACAGCTGTTGCATAAATAATGGGTAGTTCAAGAATCCAACACCAACTACTGTCAGATGCAACACTTAAACTTGTTTGGTCACAAGCAAATGCACAAGCAACAAACAATGTAATTATCCGTATTTTGGTGTAAACAGCTCTAATTGGAACATAATGAGCATTATGTTGAGTAGGTTCTATAGATGATTTGGAAACAACTTTACTTCTTGAAAATCTATTGTTGATAGCAGCTGTTCTCTGCAAAAGACCAGCCTTACTCCTGGACACTAAAAACAAAGGCTTTTTGCAGAGTACTTATTTAACTGGCTTATTTTCCTTGGATTCACTGTACCAGCACATAAGCTAAGCTGATATGTCTTTGTGTAAATATATTACAGTGCTATATCCTGTTAAACTTAATGATCATTTGGAAGTTTTTATTAACTTTGTATATATTTTTTATTTAACTATTGAATCTACCAAAAACACTATTTACATAAACAGAATATGTAAATGAAGTTAATCTTTCACTATAAATTTTCCAATACATTTCTTGTCTGAGGTAATGTTTGAAATAGTGTAGCAATATCTTTCCTTCCCTTCCCCTGTCTCCAACATCAGAACCAAGTGCACATCCCTGCATGTTGCGCTATGTGTCTGTAATTGCCACTGACAACGGTGTTAATGGATGACAATAGCAGAAAAGAGAGTGCCATATGTCTGAGCCCGAGGCCAGCAGGGAGAATAGTAGGGCACACAAAAATGAACAGAGAGAGAGGAACAAATGAAGAAGGGCTGAGATGTAAGGAAAGGGTGGAACAAGATGCAAAATAAAAAAAAGAAGAGAAACGAGTACTCTGGTGAGATGCGGAAGTTGGAGAGAAGTAGGGGAAATATGAAGAATGCAAGAAGGAGGAAGCAACAGCAAACATACTAGCAACAGATGAGACAGAGATACAAAATATATATGGGGAACCAGAGGGAACGGTGAAACTAGTGGAAAAAAAATAGGGAAAAAGAGTAAAGAAGAAAGGGGTTTTGAAGTAAGGAGGAAAGAGGTTTTTTCCTTATTACACTGCTCTCTTTTTTATCTCCTTTTCATGCATTGTTTTTTCTCTCTCCTTCCTCTTCATCTGCATCTAAATATCAACGATCAAACTGAAATCATGTCAGTTCTGGCCAGAGATTTTTTAAGTAGTTGATTGTTGAAGTAAATGTGTTTACTGACTTGGCTAAACTGAGAGACTGAATTCTGTTTGTAGTGCAGCCATTAGGGCTGCAGCAGCTATGACTTGTACATTTTACTTTGTCCATGTGACTTGTTTACAGTTTGCATGCAAAGAAGAAGAAGAAGAAGAAGAAGTACTTTATTAATCCCCAAGGGGAAATTCAGTTGTTACAGCAGTTATTAAATTTGCGATTATTTAAATTGTATTGATTAATAGTGTAGCAATATTTAATTAATAGTAATTAATAGTAAGGGTTTTGTTTTTAATAATAATAATAATAATAAATTAGCCAATTTTATTTGTCAATAATCTCTTCCACATGAAAACTGTGTTTTGTATTTATCATTTATGTACATTTACTAATTTATTTTTATTTGCATTGTTTGTGCAGTATTATTACTGTTTTGGATTGGTTTAATAATGTAATGTATTATCAAGCTAGAAAGACATCTGGATGGACATATGACCGTCCACATAATGTGACTGCTACAAAACAACAGTATGAACACTGTTGATTTTTTTCAGCTTCATGCATTATCTATAACCAGTTGCCCCAAGGCTGCTGAAACATGACTGATTTGCTGCATGTAGATTTTTTTTATGAGTGACTGCCTCTGATCCTCTTTGAATGTGACTCTCAGCATACATCACAAATTATTGTATCACAAGAGTCTAAACACTAAAATATTTTTCAAAGCTCTTAGAATTTTTCAAAACTCTTAGAATTAAGATTAATTCAAGTGGTGACAAGTTGGTTCTACTCTGAATAACTTTGGATTACGGTTTTGGTATTGTCAGCTTGTAATGGCTCCTGATCAGACGCACATTTCACATCAGTTGCCAGAACTCCATTTGAAGTGTTTAGGAAATCAAAACTTCTCTGTCTTCGTCACATCTCCTCCTCTTTCAACTTCCTGTGTTAGTCTTGTCCTGCTGCATCCATTCACACACAAACTGATGGATTTGTATAAACTCTTCTTTATCTCCTCACATACCGCTCCAAATTATGGAGTTAACCAATCCATTAACAAAAAGCAGAGAGAGCCAGCATGCCATATATCAGACAGGACAGCTTGAGAGAAGTGAAGGAGACAAAGGCGGAGAGGAGGAGAAAAGGAGAGGAGTGGACATCTTAATGAAATGGAAATAAAACAAGCCAATTAAAATGTTTCACTGTGTGCTTGTTTGCATCTCCAATTTAGCTCTCACAGTACATATATACAGCACATTATGGAGTAATGAACATGAATAAATTGATCTCAGTTATTATGCTACCACTGAGTTTCAATTAATATATTTCATTTCTTTGTCACAATCTAAATAAATATCTCCCTTAGTCATAATCAAAGAGCATTCACCTTTAAATTGTGTCACATGAGACTGGAAATTGGCTAAAATGGAAAATAAATCCAAATTTATCCAGTTACTGCATATTTCAGCACATTATATAGGCTTTCAGTTGTGATGTAAATAATCAAAGACTTACTGTTTTTAAATACAATTCAATTCAATTCAATTCAATTCAATTTTATTTGTATAGCGCCAAATCACAATACAAATCATCTCAAGGCACTTTACAAAAACTAAAACTAAAAACCCAACAATTCCCTTATGAGCAAGCACTTGGCGACAGTGGAGAGGAAAAAACTCCCTTTAACGGAAGAAAAAAACCTCCAGCAGAACCGGGCTCAGTTTGGGCGGCCATCTGCCTCGACCGGTTGGGGTGAGTGGATAGAGCAGAGAGAAAAGAACAGCAACAATAAACAACAAATAGACACTGCAAGTTGGTGGGGCCAGTAACTGCACATCAGCGATAAACAGCTCCAGGACCAGGGACACCTGCAGAAGGTACAGAGAGAGAGAGAGAGAGAGAGAGAGAGAGAGGGAGGGAGAGAGCACAAACTAGGGGAGAGAGAGAGCACAAGGTTAGTAACATTCAATGGTGGAATATACATGAGGTGGGAGAGAAGAGGGGGGGGGGGGGTTAGGGTAGGGGAGCTCAGTGCACCGATGGTCCTCGGGCAGTCTAGGCCTATAGCAGCATAACTAACTAAGGGATGGTTCAGGGTTGCCTGAAGCCAGCCCTAACTATATGCTTTGTCAAAGAGGAAGGTTTTAAGTCTAGCCTTAAATACACAAATGTATGTGAGGCAAAACAATACAATACAATAGAAACACTATTAAATATCACACATTTCTGTAGTGTTAATGATTAAACCCCATTATGTGCGATATATGTAAATACATTATAATATATGTAAATATAAATACAAATTTGGAGTCATTACTGACTGGTAGTAAAACTACAGTAAATAATGACTGTGACCACTGGGCATTTAGGAGCTCTGGAACAACTCTGAAACCTCAGTCTAATGTTGTCTAACCTAGGTGCAATGGGATTTTTTTTTTAAGTTGCATATCATGCATTTGCTAGGTACTAAAATGACCATACTTTAAAATATGTCTTATCGTACACCCTTACACCCCCTGAAGAGAAGCTTGAGAAGATGACTGCATCACTGTGCTGGAAATACATGGGCGGTGCATAGGTGGAGCACAGAGAGGCTGAGAGAGCGTACAGTAAATCCTCCCCTCATATTTGAGCCAGCTTCAATTCCATTAGCCTTTGTTCAATGATGCGTTTTTGAAAATAGGGTCTTGTTATTCTTCCTGAAATGCTAAAGATTAGTTATGCAGTTTTCTGTCTGCATTATACCCTGATTCAGTAGTAGTAGAGTAGTATGCCTCTCAAAGACAACTTATATGCAGCCCTTAAGTCACTGCTAGTGGGAAGGGAAGCACTCTGGTTGCCCCCCTCACCTCAACCTTTAGTTTAGGCATAGAAAGGAAAAAGTCTCTGAGGACCTAATTTAGAGTCAGGAAAGGCTCTTTGTTACTGAACTGTCACTTTGAGAAAAGAAAAAAATATAGACGAATTTATAAGCCAAATTACTACAGGACTCCACAAACACTGTCTCTCTTTCTCCTCCCTCACATCTATGTGTTCTCACTAGTGCCCTCTGTCTCTTTGAAACCATAAGTCTCATGACTCTAAATATGAGCCTGAAGCTTTACTAGGCTGGAATACGCAACAAAAGCAACCAGACACTCATGAACTCCTCTCGGCCAGCAGATTCTGCCAGAAGCTCAGCCTTTGAATCAGATGGTCATCTTGTCTTCACTGCCACAGAAAAGGAAATCTTTGGACTTGGGTGAGTGTGTGACACAGTCCAGTATTTCAGTAACTAAAGATGACAGTTTGAAAGGCCTGTGCTCTCTAGTTTGCCTTTGCAAATTAACAAATATCATCCACATGTCAGGACTAACCTTAGTAGCTTTTAACCTTGAAATTTTATCAGTGACAGAAATCAGCTGTAAGAATTTACACAGCTGATCTTTTTTAGTCTCAAAACAGAAGCTGCATTGCTGAGTTGTTATCAAAGGACTGGGTCTGTTACATTTTGCACCATGAATAAGGGCACCAGTTTCCAAAATTTTAACAACTCGATTCTCAAAATCCCAATGAGTTTGTCACTCTTGGTCAACACTCAGCCTTAGTTCATTTCCAAACTTTACTCCAAAGAAACAAGTACTTGGAAGAGTAGACATCTTAGATGCTAAATGCATATATTTCTGGGTTTGCCCTTTTCTCTGTACAACACAATAAGCTAATTGTATGTATGACACAAATGATTAATGTATAATGGGTTTCACATCCCTCAATTCTTGCAGAATTTATACATAGCTCTGGCAGTTACTTTATCTGTATGTATTACAGAGGATGGCCCTGTGGAGCTGGTTCAGGTCCTGGGTTGCTCTGTAGGAGCCAGAAATAAAATGTTAGTGCTTTTAGCATTGTACATTGAAACTCATGTTTAGCAGTCATTATGGCACAACTCTTATTTGGAGCTGCTTGTGTGGAATAGCTAAAACAGGGTTAAATAACCACATCATGTAAACGTATAGCATCTAAACTGATTTAGTGCTGAAGAAAATGAGGCAGTCATGAGTTTTTGGTAGTGTTGAGGCCTTTGCTCTCTGTCTCCTGCTCTGACAGCCTCTTAGATGAATGCTCTCTGCTTTCTGGAGCTGACTTTGTTATTTTCCCATGCAGCCATGTGCAACTAGGTTAATTAGTACATTTAGCTGCAAAATGCTGAGGTTACATTTTCATCACAATGTGTGTGGCTGAGTGTGTGTGTGCATGTGTGTGTCTGTGTATGTGTATCATCTGTTTATTAAGGTCACAGCAAGAGATTGAAGTTTCAGCTGAAAAAACTAATTAGAGACTCATCCTGCTCTTGCGTCACACCTTTCTACTCATAAACCGCCTCTTCCTCCATGCACTCCTCTGTCTCTGACTCACCCCATTCTCTCTTTATCTTTGTCCCACCTTCCACTGTTTTCTAGCTGCAGCCCACATTTGAAAACCGTCCCTCTCTTCTATCCTTTCTTTCCTGATATGTCTCAAAGGTATTATTCCTTTTTAGTGTGTTTACCTAGTACAAGTGTCTAACGGTGTGTGTTTTAAATTAAACATTTATAAACACCAGGGTAGGAAGAGAGAGGATGGTAGAGAAAAAGGGGTATATTTCACATTAGCTTACAATTTGTTTCTTTTGAAGTTCACTTATTTAACTTAAAAATTCTGTTAAAAGTGCATAGTGCTGCACAAGAACAGATGCAGTGCTAAGTAGTTTCAGCTAGAAGATATATTTCCTTCTTTGTATTAAGACATTGCCTTCATGAGACAGTATTAGACAAATATTTTTAGAGTGTTTACACAGGTGATGTGAGTAGAGGTTTTTACTGTACTGGAGACAGTGACTTTGGCCTCATGAGCTTTCCTCTGTTCTTTCAAACGTGCCATTCCCAGGTCACATTAATAGGACAATTTAAGATAAATAGGATAAATTTAAGATACATTTGAAATTGCCCATTCCGTTTTTAAATATCTCTTAGTTTTTTCAAGTTGTTAAAGTAGTAGGTTGAACAGTTTAAAGGTTCAGTATGCAGGGAGAAGAACACTCAGTTGAAATGATAACACTCAAATTACTGATTTCATTAAACTACGAGGACAAAGGCTAAGAGTTTAATACACTGCTGTAGTAGCACAGAGAAAGGCAAGAAAAGAAAGAAAAAGCTGCTTGTTTGTGCACTTTGTGTCATTAGCCTAGTTCTTTTGATTTCTAATGCAGCATTAGTGAGGCCAGCACTTCACTGTGCCTGTCCTGTTGAGTCTGCTTCTCTGCTCTGCCGATGCTTGTTCTCTGAGCATCTGTTGTGTACTGCAGGAATACTGGATTTAAAAGATTAGGACTCAAGAAATTCCTCCAGGGACAGTGTAGCAACAATATTATTGATTAAAATTACACTATTATTAAAGATTATATCATAAAGAAGTTAAATGAAAGTGTTAATTAAAGAAGTTAATACAAAAGTAAGTTGTGAACAACAAACAGTGAGCACATGTTGCACATGTAATACCGTAGGTCTAAAATAGATTATCTTAGTAGTAGCTGTTCAGTGAGATGCAAAGTTCATGAGTCCATATTAATTTCATATTTGTTCATTTTTATGGTGTTATGAAACCTAATGCCCTATGCACATTATGTAGAACTTAAAAAACAAACCTACATCAACAGTTTTTCAAATAGTAGCATCTCTCCACACACTTATTTGTAGGCCATCAAAAGGGATCACTGCATTTGCTAGGACAAAAGCAAACCAATTACAAGGAGATGTGCGCTCAGCAAACCATGAAAATGTCATATCACATCATGCAAACAAACAGAACAGCTGTTATTTTACCCCAATTGAACCACTCCTTTTGTTAAGTGTAACTTTATTGTATTGGTTTCTATAACACAAAGTATGTTTTAACAAGTCTGTACTGGTAAAAATGTATATTATTCCAATCATTTTCATCACAGACAGTCTTGCCTAACCAAACAAATACATGCCTGTTCTATTTTTCTTTTTCTAAAGCAAAATTTTCAGTGATTACTCTTTCCCATTAAACGCTGTGTAGAACATGTAAATGTCAGACACTACTTGGAGTGAATGCCTGTTGTTTATATATTTATTTATTTGTTTATTTTTCTTATAGTGTGAGATATTTACCTCTTACAACAGTGCATATGCAATAGTGATATTCATTATGTTACGTATGGGTTTTGCTTCTTTTTTCCTCACTTAATTTCTTCTTTTTAAACCCTTGACACACATTCAGTAGTTTTAGTCTTTATCAGTTCAATGGTTCACTTTTATTTTCTTTCACTATGCAAGACATTTGAGGTGAAAAGCTTGCTTCTCGTTTATTTGGCATAAAAGGTAAAAGACCCCAGAGGTGTTGTAAGATGGCTAGAAAAGACATCAGTATAACTATGCAAGAGTTCCCACATTCACTGTAAGATCATTTTTGTCAGCCACTCCCCATCTCCTCTCTCTGCTTTTCCATCTTCAGTCTTCCCCTATTTTCTGCACTGCTCCTCTTTCCTCTCATTTCCACCCCTCTAATCATATACTTGTATCTCTCTTGTGTGCGCTTAAGGAGGAGGGAGGGGCGGCCATAGTAATAAGATCATTAATCATTGAGGATAATTTGCAGAAAAATCAGCCAACCTTGTTGAAATTTGACAGTCACCATATTGGATCTATATGCTGGAACATAATATGTGGTCAGATAAGAAGCTTTGAGTGTGACCCATGGGGTGTTTTTGTAATATTCTAAACATATTTGCCTAAATTTACTGGAATTCTCATTCAAACCAATGCATTTGTGTGCATTTCATTATCCTTTTACTAGGTCAGCATTTCACCAAAGCCTCTGAGGAGAGAAAAAAAAATCAAATATATATAGTTTTACCGTGTCTCATATTCTATGTTCAGATTTATATACAGCATGTCTTGTACATGCTGTATATAAATTTGCTTCATAAACTCAACTCAGAGCATCTCACTAAGAGCATCATTGCTGCCAGTTCCATCCTTATAAAACAAACCATATGGCTACAATAGGGCTGATGCAGCAATTTCAGCAGCAGCTTATGAAATCAAAGCCATTCTTCCGTTAAAGTCAACTCTAATCAAGCCTGTAGTCTGGAAGTGTTGGCCTTCATAGGGTCTTTCACCATATGGGATGACCATATGTGTATTAAAGCTACCGAAGATGGAGAAAGGATAAATCAGAATCACAATCAGCTTTACTGACCAAGTCTTTAAGACACACAAGGAATTTGACTCCAGTACAGTTGCTCTCAATGTGCTTGTACTCAACAAGAAATGGATTTAAATGTGAAAATAACTTTAGGCTATAGATATAAATATACATTTAAAATAAAGGTACTCAAAGGAAGACATGCCAGATAAGTCTTGTCTTTCTTTAGATTAACAGGTACTCTTAAAAGAAGAGCAGTGTTGCGTCATCCATCAAAGTTAACTCAGACATTAAGGTCATCATAAAGGCTATTTCTTGGTTTATAGTAGGAGTACTGACCCCTGGATGAGGGTTTGTATTGACCAATGATTTATTATTGTTGCAGAGCCCACCCAATGCAACCCTCAAAGGCAGACAAGCAGATGCTTCTCATCAATAACAAATCAGTTTTACTATGGTAAGTGGTGTTATTTAAACACACCCTAACCAGTCAAGGCAGGTGGCCACCCAAACTGAGCGGTTCTGCTGGAGGTTTCTTCAGTTGAAGGGAGTTTTTTCTCTCCGCTGTCACCAAGTGCTTGGTCATAAGGGATTTGTTGGGTTTTCGTAAAGTGTCTTGAGATGATTGTATTGTTTATTGGCGCTATACAATAAATTCAATTGAACTGAATTAAACGGAATTTAAATCATGATGGAGATTTAAAACCTCATGTGTGACATGAGATGAAAAGCAAATGTTTCATAAAAACTTTTCAGGTTCTTTAGCGTCAAGTCACAGATTGTTTTAGATGGCTATTTTTCGTCTGTACCCACATGAATTCAGCTTTAATGAGGTTGGTACCCAGGTGGAAATGTTTCGAAAACCCCCAATGTAGGGGATTAATAACTTTAAAGAAAGAACTTATAAGAAGAATGGAATAAGTTTGGAAAGTGCATGTGTGTCTGTGTTTGGCTGTGTTGTACCAGTTTTGTAACTAGTTCCAGTTTTATATTTTGCAATCATCTATGTCTGCCTGTGTATGCGTATAGTTTGGTGTCCTGTGTGTGTTTATGTGTGTATTTATTTGTGTCTGTCTGCTACGCACCTCCCATAATATCGTTGTTGCTAAGGAAAGGGCAATGTCACGCATGTATACAGGCACCCACACACAAACAGTGCAGTGATGTTACACATGAAGGGTGTCAGTAATGGGATTCTGGTCAGGCCGGTGTGACCATGCTGTACTGAGCTAATGTCACTGATAGCATATCAGGTGCTGAGAGAGAGACAATATTGGGAGAGGAGGGACACAACTGGGTGGGTGAGAAAGGAAAACAAAGGAACAGACTTTTCGAAAAAGGTTCGGAATGAGGGATGAATGAGACAGAAGAAAGAATCAACTGCTCCATCCAGATGTTATACATTACTGACATTTTCTTTTCTTCGGTTTTGTCTGCTGTTTTAGCCTCTCTACTTTTGCCTTAACATTTTAACTTCCATTTTTTTATTTGCATTAAAACACCCTTTCTCTCCTCTCCTCTCCTCTCCTCTCCTCTCCTCTCCTCTCCTCAGGCAGGGCTATTTTCAGCCTGCCAGGCAGTTTGCAGACAAGCAGTTTTCTACCCTGGTGAGACTGTTGTCATTGTGTGTGTGTGTGTGTGTATGTGTGTGTGTTTGTGTTTATGTGCACATATTGTACAAGTGGTCATTTGATTCATGTTTACATTTGTGTCTGTGACTGTGCATGTGCAGTTTGTTTATGTGAGACAGAAATACAGCACTTTTTATAAGTGGCCATTTGCTTCCTGTGCCTGTGCACCTGCATGTGTGTGTGTTTGTGTGCGTTCCCCTGTTGTGACAGTGTTGAATTCCAAGCTGACATCCCCTTCTCCCTGCAACAGCATATGCCCCTCAGCAAGACTACTGGGAGACTACAGAGAGAGAGAAAGAGGGAAAACAATAGAGGAGAGGTGAGAGAATGAGAGGGGGAGGCAAAAACAGAGAGTAGTGGGGAGACAATTGGTAATGGGTGAGAGAGGAGAGGAGAATGGAAAGATACATGTGACGGAAAGAAAGGAGAGAAACACTCCAAGAAGAAGAGAGAGGAATAGGAAGAGAGCCACAGACTGAAACAGAGGGAGAGAAAGCACCACCACTGTGCTCCTTTTCAGACCTGCTAGCGTTGGCATGTGTTAAATGTAAAGCTGCTGGCTGACTCACCATGCTACCATCTCATATTCAGCACCCTTTACTACTCTAGTCTGACAGAGGGAGGGAGAAAGACTTGCTTAGAATCAACACTGCCTAGGTCAACGACAGAGGGAAGATAACCAAAAGCTGTCTTCACTATCCTACTTCTCAAACACTTTTTGAACCGCATACAGTAATAAATGATATGAGAATGTATTAGCCTTAAAAGGTTAGTGTTTCAGTGTATATATATATATATATATATATATATATATATATATATATATATATGCAGCATTACGAACAATCCCCACTGTGACCATCACCGAGACCAACAAGCTGATATACACCACGGCAACAGTGATCCTTGAGATGCTTGGCCACAAAATCCATTCCACCACCAAGGAGTAGTACCCTGCATGGAGAAGGAGGTTAGAGGCAAAAATAAGGGCAACACGGAGAGAAGTTAGCCAACTATCAGAACTGCAGAGAAGGGGGATGAAGTTGGGTAAGAAATACAGCAGGCTGTCCATACCAGAGGCCCTGGAGACTGCCAGACAACGACTCACGGCCCTGGCCACACACCTGAAGAGGTACACCAGAGAAATAGAAGCACAGAGAATAAACAGGATGTTCTCCACCGAACCGTCCAAAGGGTACTCTCAGTGGGGGGGCAGTAACACGAGAGCAGACCCACCAAGGCTGGAGACTGAACAATACTGGAAAAACATATGGGAAAGGGAGGCATCACATAACACCAATGCCCAGTGGCTGGCAGACCTGAGAGCAGACCATAGCAACCTTCCTGAACAGGAACCAGTAACCATCGCAACGGCAGATATCCAAGAAAGGGTCTCAAACATGAAGAACTGGACAGCACCGGGACCTGACATGATCCACACCTACTGGCTAAAGAAGCTAACTGCCCTCCATGAGCGCCTGGCAGCTCAAATGAACCAGCTGCTAATGGATGGGACTCACCCAGAGTGGCTAACTGAGGGCAGGACAGTCCTGATCCTGAAGGACCACCAAAAGGGAGCAGTCCCATCCAACTACCGTCTGATAACCTGCCTCTGCACAATATGGAAGCTCCTGTCGGGCATCATAGCGGCTAAGATGAGTAGGCACATGGCTCAATACATGAGCGGGGCCCAGAAAGGAATGGGTAAGGACACCAGGGGGACAAAACATTAACTACTGGTGGATAAAGCGGTCGCTTGAGACTGTAAGACCAGGCAGACCAACCTGTGCACCGCCTGGATTGACTACAAGAAAGCCTACGACTCAATGCCTCACACATGGATCCTGGAATGCCTGGAGCTGTACAACATCAATAGGACCCTAAGAACCTTCATAAGGAACTCAATGGGACTGTGGAAAACAACCCTAGTAGCCAACCTCAAGCCGATAGCCAAGTGCGGCATCTACTAAGGAGATGCTCTGTCCCCGCTGCTGTTCTGCATAGACCTGAACCCCCTCAGCCAGATCATCGCTAAGATGGGCTTTGGATACTGACTGCGAAATGGGGCAACCATCATCCACCTCCTGTACATGGATGACATCAAGCTGTATGCCAGGACTGAGCGAGACATCGACTCGCTGATCCATACCACCAGGATAAACAGCAACGACATTGGAATGTCATTCGGACTGGACAAGTGTGGTCGAATGATAACAAAGAGAGGGAAGGTTGTCAGGACTGAAGGAGTTGAACTCCCAGCAGGCAGCATAGCGGATGCTGAGGGGAGCTACAAGTACCTTGGAATCCCACAGGCAAATGAGAACCAAGAAGAAACCGCAAGGAAAGCAGCCACAGCCAAATACCTACAGAGAGTAAGGCAAGTCCTAAGAAGTCAGCTAAATGGGAAGAACAAGGTTCAAGCCATCAACACCTACGCCCTGCCGGTCATCAGATACCCCGCTGGCATAATAAGCTGGCCAAAAGAGGACATAGAAGCCACTGATGTCAAGATGTTAGTTAGTTATGCTGCTATAGGCCTATAGCCTGTGGGCTGCTATAGGCCTAGACTGCCCGAGGACCATCGGTGCACTGAGCTCCCCTACCCCCCCCCCCCTTCTCTCCCACCTCATGTATATTCCACCATTGAATGTTACTAACCTTGTGCTCTCTCTCTCCCCTAGTTTGTGCTCTCTCCCTCCCTCTCTCTCTCTCTCTCTCTGTACCTTCTGCAGGTGTCCCTGGTCCTGGAGCTGTTTATCGCTGATGTGCAGTTACTGGCCCCACCAACTTGCAGTGTCTATTTGTTGTTTATTGTTGCTGTTCTTTTCTCTCTGCTCTATCCACTCACCCCAACCGGTCGAGGCAGATGGCCGCCCAAACTGAGCCCGGTTCTGCTGGAGGTTTTTTTCTTCCGTTAAAGGGAGTTTTTTCCTCTCCACTGTCGCCAAGTGCTTGCTCATAAGGGAATTGTTGGGTTTTTAGTTTTAGTTTTTGTAAAGTGCCTTGAGATGATTTGTATTGTGATTTGGCGCTATACAAATAAAATTGAATTGAATTGAATTGAAGACCAGGAAGCTCTTCACAATGCATGGAGGACTTCACCCCAAATCCAGCATCCTGAGACTGTACGCTAAAAGGAAGGAAGGAGGCCGGGGACTGGTGAGCGTCAGAGCCACCATCCAAGATGAAACAGCCAAGATCCATGAGTACATCAGGAAGATGGCCCCAAGCGATGGAATACTTAGTGAATATCTCAGGCAACAGAAGCCCGATGCAGAGGAAGAAGAGCGAGAACCATCATGGCAGGACAAACCCCTGCACGGCATGTACCACCGACAGATACAAGAAGTGGCTGATATCGAAAAGTCCTACCGGTGGCTGGAAAAAGCTGGACTGAAAGACAGCACAGAGGCACTAATCGTAGCAACACAAGAACAGACCCTGAGCACAAGATCGATAGAGGCCGGGGTCTACCACACCAGGCAGGACCCCAGGTGCAGGTTGTGCAATGATGCCCCTGAGACAATCCAGCACATAACAGCAGGTTGTAAGATGCTAGCAGGCAGAGCGTACATGGAACGCCATAACCAAGTGGCCGGCATAGTGTACAGGAACATCTGTGCCGAGTATGGGCTGGAGGTCCCAAGGTCAAAATGGGACACACCTCCAAAGGTGAAGGAGAATGACCGAGCTAAGATCCTGTGGGACTTCCAGATACAGACCGACAAACAGGTGATGGCTAACCAACCGGACATAGTAGTGGTGGACAAACAACAGAAGAAAGCCGTAGTGGTAGATGTAGCGATCCCAAGTGACAGCAACATCAGAAAGAAGGAACATGAGAAGCTGGAGAAATACCAAGGGCTGAAAGAAGAGCTAGAAAAGATGTGGAAGGTGAAGGCAACAGTGGTCCCTGTGGTAATCGGCACCCTCGGGGCTGTGACCCCCAAACTGGGAGAGTGGCTCCAGCAGATCCCAGGAACAACATCAGAGATCTCAGTTCAGAAGAGTGCAGTGCTAGGAACAGCTAAGATACCGCGAAGAACCCTCAAACTCCCAGGCCTCTGGTAGAGGACCCGAGATTGCGGAAGACACACACACCACCCATAGGGGGTGAGAAGGGAAATTTATATATATATATCTATATATATCTATATATATATAGATATATATATAAATACATGTGCATAAGACAAATATTGGGCATCAAATCATGACGTGTACTGAATCATCAATGGTTCTGACCAAATTATTATCTTTATACAAGCACTTTAACCCAAATGGCAAAATAGATTATTTTCAAAATTATAGGAGCTTTTTCTGATGCCTCTATCATTTAAAATTATCATAATTTCATAACTGTCAGATAGGAGGTCTACTTGTTATAGCTAATTCCAGAAATCTTTTGATTTAATTGCACAAATGAGCAAAACAATTAGACAGTTTACAGCTCATATGCGCAAGGAATAAAAGTGATGTAAACACACTGATATTCAGTGTTTAAGAATCATGCTTTGTCCATCCATTTTCTTACCAACTAATTCCTATTCAGGGTCACCGGGGGCTGCTTGGATGATGCTTCACTTTAGATGAGACAGACTAAAATCTTACAAAAATAAATTTTATTCAGAGTTTCATTAATTTGATGGATAAGTATTTTTAGGGCCAAGCCTCGTCATACCCAAACATTTACACGAAATTATTAACTTGTAGAGTAGCAAGTCTATTTCTGTGAGTGACTCACATGCCTCTTGGGCATGTTTTGAGGATCATAACAAAAGTCTCTGTCAAAGAAAGATAATGAAAAGGTATTTGTGGGTGGGGATGTGGTGGCTGGGGTGTTGGTCGCTCTGTGTGAATCTCATAAAGACACGTTTTACATCTTTGGTTCAATTCCCACTGGGAACATCCACACGAAAGATGTACAGGATGCTTACCTGGTTATTTCAAGACTCTTTTGATGAAACCTGTTTACACTATACAGTAGTATGTCAGGAAAAGTGAGGCATGGGGAGCTGAGAGTTAGTGATTATGCATAGGTATCATGTATAAGCAGTGCTTTCAACAGTTTTAGCTTTTAGTTTTTCTCTGCACTGTGGGCACTTTTTTAGGTATGCATTGCTAAAATGCACTTTAACATACTGCCACCAAGAGATTTTTTTATGTTATTCAAAATTGAACATTAATATGAAAGATGTGCAGTTTATTCCTGTACAGTCATAGAAATTGTATAGAATAATGTTTTAATGCAATGCACTCAGTAACAGCAGTATTTTCATATCAGCACAGACAGCTTTAGTGATTTTCCTTGACACGCAAAACCATTTGAATAAACAGCAGTTTAACACTACAGTGAATTGTCTTTGGTGGAGGTGAAGAAACAGGGGGTTGAAGGGGAGAGTCTGAGGGGGCCTGGTTTAATGTGTACATAATAATATAGTGCGCATATGTGCATGAAGGTGATCCAGTCATAATATCATGTATGCTTTGACCTTATATATATATATATACATATACAATGGTTCATATTGATCTAGAGATAAAAGAATATATTATAAACTATTTGCAAAAATGTGTAATTAAGTCAGAGGGTTAGCTAAACATTTTAAATATGTGTAGGTTACCGCTTTGACCTCTATTTTCTGCTCCTACCTCCTCATCTTCTAGGCCTGCCTCTTTTTAGTAGTATCAGCATGTCAAAACACTTTTCCCTACAGTGCCTGCCGATTAGGTACTGGATGTAAAATGATTTCCTTTGCAATTTTTTCACCAACATCAGTAAAATGTCATAAAAATAGTGTGGGCTGTTTTCTGGATCTGATCGCATAGGCAAGGTAAAGAAATTAACTATATTGTATATACAGAATGACTAAGTAAACTGTCCAACAACGGCAAACCACAGTACAGTACTATGAATACTATAGAGAATTAAAATCTTGCCTTTTTCTTGATTATTTGATGTTGAAAGTATTCTTGTCAAAAGATTTTGCAGGAAAGATTTTATCTGGAAGAAAGTAGGTTCAGAAAACTAATCAGAAACAGGGTTGTGAACTTTTGTATCTGTCTTAAACAGAAGACAGGTGTTCCCAGGTCAGCCGAGTGACATAGTCCCTCCAGCATGTCCTGGGTCTTCCCCAGGGCCTCCTCCCGGTGGGACATGCCCAAAACACCTCCCCAGGGAGGCGCCCAGGAGGCATCCGGTACAGATGCCCGAGTCACCTCAGCTGGGGCTTCTCGAAGGAGTGAAAATTCCTGCCTGAAAATTCTGTCCATAAAAATAATGAACAGAACTGGTGACAAAGGGCAGTCCAACATGCACTGGGACTTACTGACTTACTGCCAGCAATACAAACCAAGCTCCTGCTCCAGTTGTACAGAGACCAGATAGCCCTTAACAAAGAGCCTCGGACCCCATACTCCCAGAGCACCTCCCACAGAATGTCACAAGGGACACGGTCAAATGGATTCTCCAAGTCCACAAAACACATGTGAACTAGTTAAGCAAACTCCCACAAACCCTTGAGCAACCTCAAGAGTATGTAGAGCTGGTCTAATGTTCCACGATCTGGATGAAAACTGCATTGTTCCTCCTGGATCTGAGGTTCTAACATCAGCTGGATCCTCCTCTCCAGCACCCTGGCATAGATCTTCCCAGGGAGGCTGAGGAATGTGATCCCTCTATAGTTGGAACACACCCTCCGTTCCCCCTTCTTAAAAACTGGGACCACCACCGCCGTCTGCCAATCCAGGGGTACTGTCCACAGTCGCCATGCGATATTGAAGAGGCGTGTCAACCATGACAGCCCAACAACATCCATAGACTTGAGATACACAGGGTGGATCTCATTCACCCCCGGTGCCTTGCCACCGAGGAGCTGCCAAACTACCTCAGTGACTTCAGCTTGGGTAATGGACGGATCAGCCTCCGACCTCCCAGCCTCTGCTTCCTCTATGGAAGGTGCGTCGGTGGGGTTGAGGAGATCCTCAAAGCTTTCCTTCCACCATCCGGCAATAGTCGAGGTCAGCAGCTCCCTGCCTCCACTGTAAACAGTGTTGGCAGAGCATTGCTTCCCCATCCTGAGGCGCCGGATGGTTTGCCAGAATTGTTTTGAGGCCGACCAATAGTCCTTCTCCATGGCCTCACCAAACCCCTCCCATACCTGAGTTTTTGCCTCCGCCACCACCCAGGCCGTGGCATGCTTTGCCTGCCGGTACACGTCAGCTGCCTCAGGAGTCCCACAAACCAGCCAGACTCAGTGGGACTCCTTCTTCAGCTCGATGCCATCCCTTCCCTCCGGTGTCCACCACCGGGTTTGGGGATATCCGCCGCAACAGGCACCAGAGACCTTACAACCACAGCTCCGAGCTGTTGTGTTGACAATGGAGGTGGAGAACATGGTCCGTTCAGATTCAGTGTCCCCAGCCTCCCTCGGGATTTGGCTGTAGCTCTCTCGGAGGTGGGAGTTGAAGACCTCTGAGACAGAGGGTTCAGCCAAACGTTCCCAAAAGACTCTCACAATATGCGTAGGTCTGTTGTTCAGCCCAAGGCCAAAACAACAGTGAGAGACCTGCCGCCGACCCAAAGGTGCTGGGAAGCAAGGGACCCTTTCATTCAGTGGGAAAAGTCCAACAGGTGGTGGCTGAGCTCGGGAGCTGTAAGCAAGCCCACACCAGCTTGCCGCCTTTCACTAAGAGCAACTCAAGCGAAGAAGAGAGTCCAGCCCCTCTCAAGGAGTTGGGTTCCAGAGCCCAGGCGGTGAGCCCAACTATTTCTAGTCGGTACTACTCAACCTCCCGCACAAGCTCAGGCTCCTTCCCCCCAGCGAGGTGACATTCTGTGTCCCTAGAGCCAGTTTCAGCATCCAGGAATCAGGTCATCGAGGTCCCCGCCTTCAACCACTGCCCGATCCACAGAGCACCGGTACTGTATATATTTATTTTATGAATTATGAGAGACGTTGCTTCTGGTGAAGCTATTGTTACACTGACATTACACATTACACTCCATCCACCTTCATTTTAGAGGAAATCAAAGAAATCAGAGACAAAGTGAGACTGAAACCAACCCAACCCTTCGTTATTTTTTTTCCCAGTAGCAGTTAGCCATTACAATTAAGAATGTGTACATACCGATTAGATTTTAACACAACAATTCTCCTTTCCTTCTCACTCTGTCTGACAAAGCTGCTTGTGATCTTCAAACCCCCTTCAATAAAGCTCTGTTCTCATGGGGCTTCATCCCTGCTAACCCCCTGTCTTGCTCTCTCTCCTTTCTGTCTCCTTCTTTTCCACCCCTGAGCTGCTGTATCTGTCTCTCTCCCTCGTCCTGTCGCTCTGTCTCTCGCCCTCCTACGGTCTCTCCCTGCTGCTCTCTCCTTTGCCCTCCCCACTCTCTTTGTTCCAGGGATCAAACGAGTATGTCTCTTGTCTGGGGTCCGTCACCTGGGAGAACACATAAACACACATATACACATATATATACATGGACATTCACACTCATCTTGGTCTCTCTCTTTTAGGTTATAGCAATGCTCATGTACAGGATTTTAGAGTAGTCATGGTCAAAAAATGAGCTATGGATCAAAGAAGAGAGAGAGGGGAAAAGACCAGAAACACAAAGAGCAAAGCGGAACAATGTCAGACAGGACAGATTAAGACAGAAAAGAGTTTCTCTGAATTAAACGGAAATAACTACGATAAAGATCAGAGCCAACTCAGACTGAAAAATTCAAACAACCACGGCTGAATTTTAAAGCCCTCTTGGAACTGCCTTAAGATGCAGCTCCTCCAAAAAATATTACATCTGAATTTTACAGTAAAAGATAAGGCAACCCCAAACATCTCTCAAAAAGCAGCCTACAATTTAAGATGTTTATAGCAAAGCTTATTTTATTAATGTATGCCTTCCTGAACATTTTAGCGATACTGATGCTTAAATTCAGTAAGAAAACAGATTGTTTACAGATGCTATAGCATGTATTAGTAAGTGACAGGTAATAAGTGGGTGGAGAAATTTCTTTGGGGATTTGAGTAGATTGTCTTAGCACATAAATTAGACTGAACCCACACACTTTTTAGAGTGTAATCAAGGATTTTGCCAGGTGATATCTAATTAAATCCCCTGACCCCTTTTGTACTGTTAATGAGGGGCTTAATATAGTGGGAGCAGTTAGCTGACTGTCAGACAATCAATGATCTATCATTTTACAGAAAAGGGGGCACTTTGATACATTATTCAAAAAGCTTTTTGATGTTTGTTTGACAAATAAAGAGATAACATGATAGTTATCACAATGCTACAACATAAGAATCTGGGAGATACAGTGGTGTGAAACAGTGTTGGACTGTTTGTCACAGTTTGTTTCAGATCATCAAACAAATTTAAATATTAGTCAAAGATAACACAAGTAAACACATTATGCAGTTTTTAAATGAAGGTTTTTATTATAAAGGGAAAACAAAATCCAAAACTACATGGCCCTGTGTGAAAAAGTGTTTGCCCCCTAAACCTAAACTGGTTGGGCTACCATTAGCAAAACAGGAAACAAGGACACTTACATTCACCGTGCAAACACCATGCAACGAACAATGCTCCGACAAAGAACAAAGGAATACAGGGGACATATATAGATACAAAACCAAGGACTAATTAACACAGGTGAAACTGATCAAACCAACGAACAAAGCTACCTGGGATTAACCTGGGGGCAGGAGGAACTAAGGCACCAAAATAAAGGACAAACAGGAAACAGAAACCTAAGGTCCTAACAGCAATGAGTCTGTTACAGCGCTGTGGAGGAATTTTGGCCCATTCATCTTTGCAGAATTGTTAATTCAGCCACATTGGATCTAAGTTGGATTCAGGTAAGGACTTTGACTAGGCCACTCCAAAGTCTTCATTTGGTCATTCATTTGGTAATGGGACACACACCTTCCAAAAAGTTCAACTTTTTTCTCGTCAGTCCACAGAGTATCTTCCCAAAAGTCTTGGGGATCATCAAGATGTTTTCTGGCAAAACTGATACAAGCCTTTATGTTCTTTTTGCTCAGCAGTGGTTTTTGCCTTGGAACTCTGCCATGGAGACCATTTTTGCCCAGTCTCTTTCTTATGGTGGAGTCATGAACAGTGGCCTTAACTGAGGCAAGTGAGGCCTGCAGTTCTTTGGATGTTGTTGTGGGGTCTTTTGTGACCTCTTGGATGAGTCGTTGCTGCACTCTTGGGGTAATTTTGGTTGGCCGGACACTCCTGTTCCATGTTCTCGCCATTTGTAGATAATGGCTCTCACTGTGGTTCGCTGCAGTTCCAAAGCTTTAGAAATGGCTTTATAACCTTTTCCAGACTGATAAGATCTCAATTACTTTCTTTGTCATATGTTTTTGAATTTCTTTGGATCTCAGCATGATGTCTAGCTTTTGAGGATCTTTTGGTCTATTTCACTTTGTCAGGCAGGTCCTATTTAAGTGATTTCTTGATTACGAACAGGTGTGGCAGTAATCAGGCCTGGGTGTGGCTAGAGGAATTGAACTCGGGTGTGATAAACCACAGATAAGTTATGTTTTAACGGGGGGGATAACTTGTGTTATCTTTGACTAATGTTTAAATTTGTTTGATGATATGAAACAAAGTGTGGCAAACATGCAAAAAAAAAGAAATCAGGAAGGGGGCCAACACTTTTTCACACCACTGTATATATTTTTTTTTAATTTTACTGGGTCTTTAACAAGAAATCCAATTGCTGGTGAGATGGCTTTGATGGACAGATGTTATCAACCCATCACAGATAGTTTCACTCCACTTCAGCTTTACCCAAATTTCAGTCAGTTGATGGACTTTCTGACTGAAAACTACTTCTGAGCTGGCAAACTTTAAACCCCAAGAAAAGTTATAAAACTAAACTGCAATAACAAATTATATTTTAGAAGAAACATATTTGTGACTGTGTGATGTTTCTAGTTTTTATTTCTAGTATTATTCTTACTTTATGTATCCAACAAGTCACAAATTTAGTATTAGTACAATGATGGCTGTGTTTAAGCACTCACATCACTTAGTTGTTTGAGAGTGACTTTTATTTACATTTATCAAAAACCATGGTCTTTTACTAACTTTAACCAAAATGCTTTTGTTGGCTACACCTGACTGTGACTGTGGATGCAAACCCTCATCTCTGTAGGCCAGTCATGTGCCTCCATGTAAATAACAAGGCATTTAAAACATTCCATCATAATGTGAGTATATAATAATAACACCTACCAAAAGAGTAACTTAAAGATGTTTTAATGCACATGAATAACTTTGGATATGATGGTCAAAGACAATTTGTCACATTAAGTTATTGGCAGCCATGTTCAAAAAGGTTTCAACCAAAAGAGTAACTTAAAGATGTTTTAATGCATATGAATAACTTTGGATATGATAGTCAAAGACAATTTGTCACATTAAGTTATTGGATAGCCATGTTCAAAAAGGTTTCACAGAAAATGAATACTTTCTCTTAATAGATATTATGTACGGTATGTTGAGCACAACTATATTCACCTGTGTGCTTCCAGTCCTTAACTTTCCAGCTGTCATGATCTGTTTGGTCTCATTCAGAGCGGTCCAATCCAGTCCAGTCCTATCCAGATTAGTGTACTTTAGTTTATTCCAGTGCTGTCCAGTAGAGAACTGAACAGGTGGTATGTGACAGAATGTTTGAGCTGACATCAAAGGACCCAGAGAGAGAAAATGTGAGAGTGAAGGAGCGAAAATGGGGAAAGACAGATTGCTTGACAAAAATGGAAAAGGGGAGGAAAGAAAAGGAAAGAGTTGAAAAATGGGAGAACCCAATGAGCGGTGTGAGGCATAAGTGATAGACAGAATTTGAAAAAGAGTAGGATAATGGAGAGCTATGTGAGGTGGTTGGTAAGATTAGGCAGGTGGGTTTGATAGAGGGTTGGGTACTTGTCTGTAGACCAACAGCTTGTGCGTTTAACTGTGGTGAATACCAATTGTTCTGCAGTGATAAAAGTCTACTGCAAAACTCCAAAAACTCTCATAACAAAATACTCTCTTTATCGCTCCCTGTCGCTCAGTCTTTATGTCATTTCAAATCAGTTTACCTTCTCTTGCTGTGTGTGTGTCTGTGTGTGAGTAAATGTTTATATATATACAGTACAGTTCTCACTTTTTTTATGCACTTTTATATGACTATAGGCAGGTCTCTGCAGATGATGTCAGGTGAACGTGTACATTGTTTAACAAGTCCTGGGACCAGGAAACAGAGGGGATGCAGAGGGAGGGGAGAGTCAGATATGGGGAGGATGGGAGCTGTAGTAGAGGAGAGGAGCTGTAGGAATGGGAGAAGGAAGAAGGGGATGTGGAGGATCCATGTAGCAGAGAAGAAGAGGACAGGGGAAAGGAAGAGGAAAGAGGGAAATGATGGAGGATGAAAATGTGTCACAGGGATGAGTGGAAGGAGAAGAAAGATGGCAAAACATAAAATGGAGAGGAGAAGGAAGAGAGGTTGAGTGTGAAGAACATCTGGTCACATGAGAGAGGTGGAAGATTGGGAGAAAGTCATGAGGGAAGGAATGGGGAAGAGCATAGAGTAGAAACATGTGGAAATGTATGTTATCAATAGCCTCAGGACAAAAGAGAAATAAAGAGGAGATTAGTTGAGGAAGGAGACAATAAGGGAAAATGAAGCCAAACAGATAAAATAGAGTATGTGACAGGTATCCTACAGAAATCTCCAAAAAGCAAGGAGATAGGCAGGAGGTGAAGGGTAGAGGATGATCCCTCCTCCCTCACCTTCCTCTCTCCTCTGCTCTTCTTTCTCACAACCTCTCTCTCTTCCTTTCTTACCATGTAATGTTAGACTACCGGAAGGGAAAACCTCCAAAGTCAGCTGTTCTTATGGGTTTTGCTGCTCTCTCTCTTTTTGCATTATGCTATGTTATGCATGCTCACAAAATGAGAAATGTTGCAGCGTTACATGTTATTTGCCCTAATTAGACACATTTATGCTTCAGTAGTTGCTGATTCTCTTCATGCAACCACAGGGGGGCACAATCCAGTGTCTTCATGTGCTGGCCCCAAGTCCGGGTAAATGCAGAGGGTTGTGTCAGGAAGGGCATCCGATGTAAATTTAAGCCAAATCAAACATGGGAATCACAAATATGACTTCCATACCGGATCGGTCGCGGCCCGGGTTAACAATGACCGCCACTAGTGCTGTTGACTTACAGGGTGCCAGTGGAAATTGGAGTACTGTTGGTTGAAGAAGGAGAGGAGGAAGGCGTGTTCGTGGGCAAAGAGAGAAGAGGAAGGGCAGGAGTGTAGGACTTAGAGTAGGGACTTTGAATGTAGGAACTTTGTCAGGGAAAACGAGAGTTGGCTGATATGATGGATAGAAGAAAGGTGGATATCTTGTGTGTTCAGGAGACCAGGTGGAAAGGTAACAAGGCCTATAGATTAGGAGCAGGGTTCAAGCTGTTTTATCATGGTGTGGATGGAAAAAGGAATGGAGTAGGAATTACCCTGAAGGAGTATTTTGCTAGGAAAGTTCTGGAGGTGAAGAGTGTCAGATGGGGTGATGAGTCTGAAGCAGACTTCAACTGACATGTTGGTGAAGGAAACAGAGCTGATGAGGAAGTGATGGGTAAATTTGGTATGCATGACAGGAATGCAGAAGGACAGATGGTGATACACTTCTCAAAAAGGATGGAAATGGCTGTAGTGAACATATTTTTCCAGAAAAGGGAGGAGCATAGGTTGACATATAAGAGTGGAGGCAGGAGCACACAAGTTGATTACATCTTGTGCAGACGTTTCAACCTGAAAGAGATCTGTGACTGCAAAGTAGTGGCTGGGCAAAGTGTAGCCAGACAGCACAGGATGGTGGTGTGTAGGATGACTCTGGTGATGAGGAAGATGAAGAGGACAAGGGCAGAGCAGAGGACCAAATGGTGGAAGTTGAAAAAGGAAGAGTGTTGTGTGGCTTTCAGGGAGGAGCTGAAACAGGCTCTGGGAGGTCAGGAGGTTCTTCCAGATGACTGGACAGCTACAGCTAAAGTGATCAGGGAGACAGGTAGGAGGGTACTTGGTGTGTCATCTGGAAAGAGGAAAGCAGATAAGGAGACTTGGTGGTGGAATGAAGAAGTTCAGGAGTGTGTTAAGAGGAAAAGGTTAGCTAAGAAGAAGTTGGACACTGAGAGGACAGAAGAGAACAGACAGGAGTACAGGGAGATGCAGCGTAAAGTGAAGGTAGAGGTGACAAAGGCCAAACAAAGGGCGTATGAGGATTTGTATGATAGGTTGGACACTAAGGAGGGAGAGGTGGATTTGTACAGGTTGGCGAGGTAGAGACAGAGATGGGAAGGATGTGCCACAGTTTAGGGTGATTAAGAACAGTGATAGAAATGTGTTGACAGGTGCCACAAGTGTGATGGAAAGATGGAAGGAATACTTTGAAGAGTTGATGAATGAGTTGATGTTAGAGAGCACAGAGAAAAAGTTTCTCCACATACCTCTGGTCTGATTCTCTTCAAACTGTCCATTTTAGAATTAGAGCCATGACCAAAATCACTCTTTTTTGCTGTGCTGTTGATCCATTCAGTAGAGATTTGTGAAACATTTGCTTTTTTTCATTTCATATTTTGATCAAGGAAGGATCTGGCATCCAATTGTCTTGAGAGAAAGGGATTTTCCATTACAATAGATCCAATTACATACAGTACTAAATAACTGTGTAACTTTGAATATGAATCCTCTGCACAAGCTTTTGCAGTTTTGCTGCAGGTCTGACTGACCAGATACTGTATCTGTATATCTCTATCTTTGTTCTGGTGCTTTTTGCAGCTCTTTCAGCAAGTCTGCCTGTAATGGTCAGTGAATCCAACATGCACAGATTGTTTGTATGCTGCTGTTGTATGGCAGCAACAAAGGCCAGTGTGAGTGTGTATAGTCAAATGTGGAGTCTGTCCACCTTCAAGCAGTGAGTGTGGCTCATACTCTTCTGCTTATTCTGCTCTCCTTTGCCTAAATAAGTCTATCTTTGTTCATTTATGTCCTGAAAATGAACTGTCACTCAGTCCATCAGCCAGTGTATCACTGCCTCTTGTTTTCTACATGCATGCGCATGTGTGGTGATTGTGATTGGTGAGTTATGTGTGCACATTCAGGCATTGTGGCACTGTGCACACTAATGCTTGTGTGTATATGCATTTGTATGTGTGTGTGTGTGTGCGTGTGTGTTTGTGTGTGTGGTGCTTCTGTACATGTGTGTATGAAGCTGTCAATTTGTCTTGCCCAGCTCCATCCAAAAAGACAGACAGCCCATTGAGGCGTATGCTGCAGAGAAAAATAACAACTCCAACTGACAAACATACTTTAGTCAGCGTGCAAACACACATGCCCTGAGACAGAGGGACAAGGTTTTGCATCTAAATTGAAGATATAGTTTACTTTTTATACTTTGTGTACTTTTGTGTAAAATTGTCACTTCAGTTTGTTTTATAGTTGTTAATTCAAAGTATTGATTAATGCTGTATTGATTGGGAGACAGTCTCTCCCTGAGGGGGAGACTGTAATTGTGTTAGCTTGAATAAATCTGGACCATGTTCTGCTGCAGAAGGCAGCATTTAGAATCCAAAAATACTGTCCTTCTGTCTGCTTATCACATTGCTTTGAGAGGGTCAAACAGGGCATTTAAGGCCTTGTGAAACCATGCAATATGACAGTTTGCTGTCTTGTGTATATACTTGAATGTATGTTTGAATGTGTGCACCTGCCCCTATTACGCAGTAAGGACTGAACCTACTTTGTGGAGACTCTTAATTTCTTTTTCCACATGCCTCATTTTCTCATGTAGTGATACCTGATGGAAAGTTACGAAAGTTTGCCAGAACAGAAAAGCTTTTGTTCCTCTTATTATTCTGTCACTATAGTATGTCTCTGGTTTCAGCCATTAATCGGTGACAGTTCTTATCTTTCTTCTTTTATCTGTAGGTAAAAACTAATATCTTTTTAGATTCTCTTTTTGTAATAGAAAAATTATGCAAAAAAAGACTTGTTAAACAAATCTGGATAGAAGTTATTTTTCAAATAGGTTGTAGCACCTCCAGCTACGATGCAGGTACCTTTCCCTGTCAGACAGACACACAACCACACAGCATAAACGTTTTACTTTCTTTATTTTTGTTTTCTTTCGTAGTTGTCGGCTTCTGCAGCAGCATTCCCCGCTGCCTTGTGCCGACCTCCTCCTTGTCACTCCACTTGTGGGATCCCGATGCGGGAGATGACCTGCACAACACTCTTTGAAATGCTGCACAACAGCACTGCTTCCAGGTATCATGTTGCATAGTCCACCAGGACTAACACAAAGCGGTACTCGCGTGCACTCCCCTGGAATGGACCAATTAAATCCATTCCGACGTGCTCAAACGGCAGCTCCACCAGGGGATGCCACAAGGGCACTCTCGGAATAGTGGCTGGATTTACTAGCTGACAATCTGGACAAGATGCACACCACTGGCATACGTCCACCCGGATGCTTGGACAATAAAACTGATCCATGATCCGATGAAGTGTTTTGTCATACCGCATATTGGTGGACATCGGGTTATAATGAAACCACCTCCTGATGGCTCTTTGGCACCACCAACTGGGTGATCTCTGCATTCGTTTGGGTGTTACGACTCACCCTGCACAGCATATCTATAATAATTGAAAAGTGCGGTATGTCAGCACCACTTCAGGGTGCACCATATGACTCAATACTTGGTCAAAGGCTGGGCGTAGAGTACCGTCTCAGGCTTGCTCGAGGGGGAAGTCCTCTGTGGGATTTAACACCAGCACTGCAGGAGCCTCCGGTAGAGGCCCCACCAGACCTTCCTCTTCCCCAAGTTCCCCACCACTGAACCCACCCTACCTTACCTCTACAGGTTGTGATTGCACCCCCACACATTGCTTTTCTAGGTCATTAAATTCTGGCCAATCGGCCCCCAGAATCAGAGTGTGCATCAGGCCGGTACTAACTGCTGCTTGTACTCTATACTTTTTTCCTTTGTATCTAATCTCCACTGGCACCACCGGGTAAGAGTGAATGCCAGTGAATGCAGAATCCTCATGTACACACCTTATCATCACCCACTGTGCCTCCACCAGTGCCCCGGGTCAAACCAAGTTCTGATGGATTAAGGTCTGCGAACAGCCTGAATCCACCATCGCCTGGCATGTACCCCGATGCATCCTTACCGGAATACTGTATGTCTCCACCAGACTGGGGGAGGAAGCTGCCATGCCGACCACCTGCACTACCTATCCCATCTCCATCAGTGGCCAGTCCTACCTCAGATAGTCGGGCTGTCTGCACTGCCAACATTCCTGCCGTGGCGCTGGAGGAGTTGTCTGTGGGGGAGGAACGGATGTCATCAGAGAACGAGTGAGGGAATGAGGCCAAGGAGTAGCGCTGCTGTCCACCGGATCTGCTGCCCTTGGTTGCTATGGAGGCCCAGGAGCGGGATGTCGTTTACGCGGAGCCGGCACTGGCTGGTCGTCACCACCCGGTCGTCCGCTCCCCTGTATGTAGGGTATGCACGGCCAGGAAATCCTCGGCCTCGTGAAGCTTGGGGGATCATCTCTGGGCATCATCCTTTGCAGGGTAATTGTCAAGGCAGTAGGAGGGCCGTCGGTAGGGACCCTCGGCTTGGTCACCAACTCCCGCAGCACATCCGTTTGCTTTTCCGCCTGTTGGTCCATCATGTGAAGAGTCCATTCCGCCTTCTCTCTGTCTGGGCAATCTCCACCAGGAGTTGCCCCAGTGCCGCTAACAGCTGTTGAGGTTGAGACATGCTGCAGACGGGAAGAGAGAAAAAAAACAAAGTGCTGTCGACAACACTAGTGTAGCACCTCCGGCTACGATGCAGGTACCTTCCCCTGTCAGACAGACACACAGACACACACCATAAACATTTTTACTCTCTGTGTTTTCTTTTGTGGTCGTCAGCTTCCGCAGCAGCATTCCCCGCTTCCTTGTGCTGACCTCCTCCTTGTCACTCTGCTCCCTGTATGTATACAGAGCCGATTAAGCTCTAATGCCCCGAAGCTGCAGCCAGTTTCCCTCAGTTGGCTGCCATCCTCGGGCCACCACCCCATAGCTCCCCCTGCAGCCAAGCAGCGATCACACCCCACCACCAAATAGGTTTTATCTGATATTCAGGACTATGTCTTTAATTACTTAATTTAAAAAATGAAGACAGCTTAAAATGGATGGATCAATAATCTGCTGTTCTAAACATAAAAACAAACACAGGTCATTTATATTATCAATTTATCGCTAACATTAAAACACTGCTTTATCTCTCGCTGCATCTTGTTTGCCTCACAAAGCTTCTTTCTACCTTTCTCCTCCTTCTGATTTCTGCTTATTTGAAACTACTTTGTCTCTCACTGTTATTGTTTTGACTGCATCTCTCCCTCCCACTCTCTTTCCTGTCCCTATTCCCCACCCGTCCACAGCAGAGGATAAAAGCTGCAAACATGAAATAAATTATGAATCATTTCTATAGGCAGCTTCACCTGTAGTGAACTACGTTGGTAAGAATGATGAAAACAAAAGCAATAAATCAAGGCAAATCCACAAGTCAGAGGCAACAGTCCTGCAGACATGTTCTATCATTCTATCACCCTAATCCCTCATGTTTTCTAATAAGTTCAACAGTCTGGAACAGTTCGTCCTGCTAACATTTCGTAGCAGAAAAAATGAAATATAATATTATACAGAACTTCCGCTCTCATCATGTTGTATGCAAAGTTTGGTAGTCAAATAACCACAAGTCTATAATGATCACCGGTCACACCATACACCTCCAAAATGTAAAAATTTTAGCTTAAGTTATTTTATTACATTTTAGGGTACGCAAATATGAATGCACCAGATGATGAACTTGTAAGATGTGGTGCAGAGTTTTTATCTTCAGCCATTTCAGCAGCAAAAAAAACAGGTCAGGTATGAATATTAAAAATCACCAGAGGTTGGCAGTGTTTGTGGATTGTAAACACATCTGTCACTACTGTTTAATTGGTAAACAAGTCTGACCACTTTTTGTTTGTTTGTAAACAACCATGTCCCTGCATGATATGAAAGGTCATTAAAACAGCCTGTCTACTACTCCCTATCTGAACTGTCTGCACCTCTCTGTGGTGTTTTCACAGGCACATTTCATTTAAATTTAAATTACAGGTCCATCGGTGTTACCAGTGTAATTTGCAGAGGCAGAGGATCTTTGTTGGATATACTAAGCTGAGTCATTTGACCTCATGGACGAGTTCTTGTTAAAAAAGGGAGAGAATTCTTAAAAGTTATTCTGCTATTGTTTCACCAAGAGGGACTGGTTTTGAGGCTGAGTGGATGGAGATCGAGGCTATAGCAGGAGCAGTTCTGCAGACAGTAGTAGCAGATCACAGCAAGAAGTAATGGGCAAAATGCAATGTGCAGTGCCTTCCATAAATGTTGCACAAATGTAAACCTTCATTCCAAAGCAATCCAGAAGCTATTAGATATGAGTAATGTATGATGGCCCAGGTGTTTAAGGAAATTTTTGTGACAATTTTTGATCTATCTTTTTCTCTTAGTGTGCCTTTACTGCTGCATTTAATACAACCAGGCACTTTCTGTGTACAAACTGCATGAATAAATAAATATTATTGCTCTATGACTAGAGAAAACAATGAAGAAGGATGTCTTATTTACAAAGGCTCCCAAGGTGAAAAAAACACCCAGGATTCAATTCAGTTCAATTCAATTTTATTTGTATAACGCCAAATCACAATACAAATCATCTCAAGGCAATTTACAAAAAAAAAAAAAAACCCAACAAATCCCTTATGAGCAAGCACTTGGCAACAGTGGAAAGGACAAACTCCCTTTAATGGAAGAAAAAACCTCCAGCAGAACCGGGCTCAGTTTGAGCAGCCATCTACAGTGGGTATGGAAAGTATTCAGACCCCTTTAAATTTTTCACTCTTTGTGTCATTGCAGCTATTTGCCAAAATCAAAAAAGTTCATTTTATTTCTCATTCATGTACACTCAGCACCCCATCTTGACAGAAAAAAACAGAAATGTAGAAATTTTTGCAAATTTATTAAAAAAGAAAAACTGAAATATCACATGGTCATAAGTATTCAGACCCTGTGCTCAGTATTGAGTAGAAGCACCCTTTTGAGCTAGTACAGCCATGAGTCCTCTTGGGAATGATGCAACAAGTGTTTCACACCTGGATTTGGGGATCCTCTGCCATTCTTCCTTGCAGATCCTCTCCAGTTCTGTCAGGTTGGATGGTGAACGTTGGTGGACAGCCATTTTCAGGTCTCTCCAGAGATGCTCAATTGGGTTTAGGTCAGGGCTCTGGCTGGGCCAGTCAAGAACGGTCACAGAGTTGTTCCGAAGCCAATCCTTTGTTATTTTAGCTGTGTGCTTAGGGCCATTGTCCTGTTGATAGGTGAACCTTCGGCCCAGTCTGAGGTCCTGAGCACTCTGGAAGAGGTTTTCTTCCAGGAAATCTCCATACTTGGCCGCATTCATCTTTCCTTCAATTGCAACCAGTCGTCCTGTCCCTGCAGCTGAAAAACACCCCCACAACATGATGCTCCCACCACCATGTTTCACTGTAGGGATTGTATTGGGCAGGTGATGAGCAGTGCCTGGTTTTCTCCACACATACCGCTTAAGAGTTAACGCCAAAAAGTTAAATCTTGGTCTCATCAGACCAGAGAATCTTATTTCTCATAGTCTGGGAGTCCTTCATGTGTTTTTTGGCAAACTCTATGCAGGCTTTCATGAGTCTTGCACTGAGGAGAGGCTTCCGTCGGGCCACTCTGCCATAAAGCCCCGACTGGTGGAGGGCTGCAGTGATAGTTGACTTTGTGGAACTTTCTCCCATCTCCCTACTGCATCTCTGGAGCTCAGCCACAGTGATCTTTGGGTTCTTCTTTACCTCTCTCACCAAGGCTCTTCTCCCACGATTGCTCAGTTTGGCTGGACGGCCAGGTCTAGGAAGAGTTCTGGTCGTCCCAAACTTTTTCCATTTGAGGATTATGGAGGCCACTGTGTTCTTAGGAACCTTGAGTGCTGCAGAAATTCTTTTGTAACCTTGGCCAGATCTGTGCCTTGCCACAATTCTGTCTCTGAGCTCCTTGGGCAGTTCCTTCGACCTCATGATTCTCATTTGCTCTGACATGCACTGTGAGCTGTAAGGTCTTATATAGACAGGTGTGTGCCTTTCCTAATCAAGTCCAATCAGTTTAATTAAACACAGCTGGACTCCAATGAAGGAGCAGAACCATCTCACGGAGGATCAGAAGAAATGGACAGCATGTGAGTTAAATATGAGTGTCACTGCAAAGGGTCTGAATACTTATGACCATGTGATATTTCAGTTTTTCTTTTTTAATAAATTTGCAAAAATTTCTACATTTCTGGTTTTTTCTGTCAAGATGGGGTGCTGAGTGTACATTAATGAGAAATAAAATGAACTTTTTTGATTTTGGAAAATGGCTGCAATGACACAACGAGTGAAAAATTTAAAGGGGTCTGAATACTTTCCATACCCACTGTACCTTGACTGGTTGGGGTGAGTGGATAGAGGAGAGAGAAAAGAACAGCAACAATAAACAACAAATAGACACTGCAGGCTGGTGGGACCAGTAACTGCACGTCAGCAATATACAGCTCCAGGACCGGGGACACCTGCAGAAGGTACAGAGAGAGAACAGAGAGAAAGGGAGAGAGCACAAACTAGGGGAGAGAGAGAGAGCACAAGGTTAGTGACATTCAATATGCATGTGAGGGGGGATGAAAGGAAGGGGGGGAAGGGAAGGGAGGGTTAGGGTAGAGGAACTCAGTGCACCGATCGTCCTCAGGCAGCCTAGGCCTATAGCAGCATAACTAAGGGATGGTTCAGGGTTACCTGAAGTGGTCTATTGGGATAATATGGTACTATGAGGTCTTTAAAGTATGAAGGAGCTTGATCATGAAGGGGTTTGTATGTGAGAAGAAGGATTTTAAATTATATTCTGTAGTTTACAGGGAGCCAATGAAGAGAAGCTAATATAGGAGAAATATGATCTCTCTTGCTAGTTCCTGTCAGGACTCTGGCTGCAGCATTCTGGATTAACTGGAAGCTTTTTATGGAGATACTGGGACATCCAGATAGTAATGACTTACAGTAATCTAGCCTTGAGGTAACAAATGCATTGACTAGTTTTTCTGCATCATTTTGAGACAGGAAGCTCCTAATTTTGGAAATGTTGTGCAGGTGAAAGAATGCAGTTCTAGAGATTTGTTTTATGTGTGAGTTAAAGGACATGTCCTGGTCAAAAATAACTCCAAGGTTTTTTACAGTAGTGCTGAAGGCCAGGGTTATACCATCTAGAGTAGCTATAATTTTAGTATTTTATAATTTCTACTGTAGTAGAAGATTCGTTTATTGCAGGTATAGGAAGCATCTGATGAATTTTATCTCTAATAGTTGTGATTTTATTTGTAAAGAAACTCATAAAGTCATCACTGCGGTGAGCTAAGGGAACACTGGGCTCAACAGGGCTGTGACTTTGTCAGCCTGGCTACAGTGCTGAAAGGAAACCTGGGATTGTTCTTATTTTCCTCTATTAGTGATGAATAGTATGCAGTTCTTGCTTTACGGAGAGCTTTTTTATATGTTAGTAGACTGTTTTTCCAGGCTAGAAAATATTCCTCTAAATTTGTGGAATACCACTTCCTTTCCAGCCTTCGTAATGCCTGCTTTAAGGTACGAATATGTAAATTATACCATGGGGCTAATCTTCTTTTTCAGAGGGGCCACAGTATCAAGCGTTTCACGCAGTGAAGCTACAGATTTAGATGAAAGAGACCTAATATTTATATTTATATTTTTATTTATTTATATTAATATTTAATAATCCACATTTGACTGTTTTGTTTTTCTGTTTGATAAGAGGAGTGGTCTTAATTTTTATTAAGTTTTTATGAATAACTCCTCTTCTGTTACCGTCTGATTTATTTGATTTATATGTTTGAGGGGCAGACACAATCTCTATGTGGTTTGAGGGGGGGCGACGGTTCTAAGGAAACTGCAGAGAGGCGTTTTAGACTGAGTCTCTGCGTCCCGGTCCCCACTCTGGATTGTCAAACTTTAGGTTGGCTAATAAAATCGGCCAGACTTCTAGAGATGAGAGCTGCACCATTCAAAGTGGGATGGATGCCATCCCTCGCTACCAGACCGGGTTTTCCCCAGAAAGTGGCCGAATTGTCTATGAAGGCTGAAGTCATCTCTGGTCAGATTGGGGAGGGGTTCAGAGAAAATTACGGACATTAATTTTCCGACATTAATTTGGCGAAGTTATACACCAACTCAACATTAATTTTAGTGACCTCCGATTGGCGTAATCGGGTGTCATTGCTGCCAACGTGAATAACAGTTTTTTCCATATTTACGATTAGCCTTAGTCAGCAGCTTCAGATTTGACTCAATGTTGCCCGCTCTGGTCTCAGGAATACATTTGACTATGGTCACTGGTGTCTCTAGCTTCATGTTTCTGACTATGGAATCGCCAATTATCAGTCAGTTTCTCAGCGGGTGTGTTGCTGAGCGGGAAAAATCTATTCGAAATGTGAACAGGCAGGTGATGAGCCGTGGGCTTCTGCTTAGGAGTATGTTTCCGTCGGACTGTCACCCAGGCTGATTCTCCGGAGCTACCCTTGGACAGCTAACAGACCCTGAGCCTGAGCTTGGTGGCTCCACACCTGCTAACGGGGCTGGGCCAGCTGGCTTTTGTTCAAAGGTGCGGAGCCGCGCTTCCAAATCAGTGATCCTCGCCTCCAAAGCTAGCAGAACCTTGCACTTATTACATGTATCATTATCACTACAGGAGGCAGAGGAATAAGTAAACATGTGGCACACGTAGCAGGAAAGAGAAAGAGAGGGAGAAGCCATGTTACTAGCTAGCTAAGCTAACTGGTAGGTTAACGAACGCTAAGTCTGGGAATAGCAATAAATACCGGTAAAAATAGAAAGGTACTTGACTTGTACCGGAATGTGTAGCGATTAATGAATTGTTTAGAGAGTTTTGTTAGTTTTTAGGTGTGTTAAGACTATGGCTAATCTGTTGCTAATCTGTAGACGAACTATAAAGCACGACACGCTTGCAATAGGAAGTGATTCACTTACCCGGAAACAGATCGTTTCATGTCAGCTCATGTCCAAGGGATTCAGTTGTGACCCTGGAATGCGTTGTGCCTATTCATCCCAGTGTCACATCTATTGTAGTTACTCCATGTTTACCACCAACGTCCACTTGATGAGAGTCAAGCTGTAATTGACGAGCGCTAACCATCCCACTTTTGAAATATAGGAATCTGGTTGAAAAAATCCTATATCCTAGTGTTTAATGTTGAATGTCAGTTTTTGAGTAAAGAAAATATTAACTAAAGGCCTGGAAATATGAAGCACATTGCTCATAAATGTTCTGAACTGGGTTTTAGCATGGACTTATTTATATTTAGGTTTTTTTCTGGATTTTAAATGCAACTGTATTTTATTGAGCTAATGTAACCACCAAATGAGGATTGCAACCAAACCAACAATTAAAAATGGTTCATTCCTTACCTGTGATGACAAAATAAGTCCTGATATTATAATACAATACTGTAGGTCTTAATGTCACACAGGAACACAAACTGAGGGAAATGTAGTGTTTGAGGGCTCTGGCCAATTTAAAACATATTAGTGCTCTTGTCATGTGGGGACCGAAACTGAATTAAGTGTATTAGGCACCATCTATCAACGAGCAAAAGTCATTTCACTCCTTGCAGTCATACTGTAGGTAGCTGTGTGGAAGAGACAATTCTCTTTGTTTCCTACATATCTTCAAATGTGAACAACCTTTATTTAAATATAATGTAACTTTTAAACCAATTCAATGCATGCAAAGAAGGCACTTGAAATTTGTTTGTCATTGCGTGAGCATGTCAGTCCCCTGGGACGAGGCCATAATGAATATGAGGACAGAAACAGTCTGTCAGCATTTGGGAGCTGTGTCTGTGCACATACAAAACGGTAGCCAATTTTCTAAGTTGATGTATTGTTTTATTTTGTTTGTGTGTGTGTGTGTGTGTGTGTGTCTGAGTGTCACAGTAGTAGATCCACTGACCTGACAGCTCTTCCTGAGGGAATGTGCACATCCCTGTCATTACTGCAGTACCCACTGCTGATTGACTGCTTTCAGCACCGCTCAGGAGATGTCAGTCAGTCAGTCACACTGTTGATTTCAAGCCAAAGTCCACACACTTGAGTGGTGGTCACAGTAGAGACTGGCTGTTGGTGAGTTATGAAATCTTTAACATTAGCATGTTTCTCCACACATTGATGGACCTACCTGTAGAATCAGAATTTCTAAATATGACATCATTACTAGTTAATCAGGGACTCGGTGAACCACCAGTAATCAACAAAAAATTAAATTTGACTATAAAAATGTAAAAAAATCTAAAAATCCTATGTTTTCTCAAATTTTTTGTGGCTCTGACACTTAAACAAGCTTTAAACAAGACTGGTTGCTGCAAAATCAGTTCCTTGAATGTTTACATCCCAGAATTCATTTGTGCAATTTACTCTTGAAGAGCAAAGCTTAGAAACATCATTTTAATCATTCTTGTTTCTGAAGTTCACAATGTGCTACTAAATTGAATAGTAGTAAATATCAAAAAGGCAGATGGCTGCTGTTTACATCTTGCATTTACCTTTAGTGGCGTTACACACACATTATTAATCCAGGTGTTTTCACTCATTACTCCTCATTATAGTACTCTCAGGAGGTGTGTATGGATGTGTACAGTCTGTGTTAGATTGGTGTTTTTCTCACTCTTCTATTAATGTTGGTGTACATGTTAGTGAAGATAAAATTATACCTTTAAGCTGGATATACAGTTTTGAATAAACCTTGTATAAAGAAAATTTGAAATCTTATGCTAAAGGTGTCCGAGGTTGGGCAGCCATAAACTCCTCATATCAAATAAAGACCCATCGTTATCATTAATATGAGGTTTAATTCTCAGTATAGTTTCACCCAACTTCAAGCTGAGTGACAATTTAATCAATGAGGATAAAAATCTGTGTGGGAGTCCATCTAGTGAAACAAAAGAATGTTACCAGGACAAACTGTGTTAAGTATGTAAGTGTTTTACACATACTTAGTCCCTGTTTTTAAATTACACACCTAATGTGTTAAATGAGCATGATGATGTTTTAGGAACTTCAACTGCGACCAAAAATGTTGAGTAAAACGTAGTGCAACTCCCATTCAACACAATGCAGTAGTTTCAGCGAATTTCCTTAAATTGTTCAACAGCTTATGACACAGGTTATTAAGCACAGAGACTTCAATAACACACACACACACGCACACACACACACACACACACACACACACACACACACACAGTGTTTTGAACTCCAGCCTTGTAAAGGATTGTTCTGCTCAGCACCTTCACATCTGATTAATTGACTTGTCAGCACAGTATTTTTATCCTGCTCCCCTGTGTCTGTGTGTGTGTGTGTAGGTGTGCGGGTGTGTGTGTGAGACTGTGCGTATGGATGTATGTGGGTACATGTGTGTCTGCAGTCCTTCCCAGTGTCCTCTCTGTACTGATGTTACTCCCTAGGCAATATGGCAAACCCAACCTATAGCAGAGTATGAGAGTGTATGGTTGTGATATAGACAAAGAACAAAGGACATTAGAGTGGCATGTAAGAGGACAAACACGATGTAAAGCTGTGATAAACTGGCAAATAGAGTGAATACCTCTTTGAATAACAGATTTAGACAAATATTCATTGACAAATAAAAGTAGAGTGAAGGATGCTGACTGGACAGGGAAGGAGTGTAAATGAGTTTGAAAATTTAGACACATTTTCTCTGTATCATCTTAACAAAATATTTATTATCTTCCCTAAAGATACTGTATAATTCACATTACATTAGCACTGCAAAAATTGAATTGTCATCAAATAGAAAGATGAAGTAGTTTTACAGTACCAGTTTACACACAGTTGTTATTTTTAAACTTTAAATGGTCTCACACTTGTGTACACTCAAGTGTACTCAAAGCATTTGTCCACACTTCGACCTGTGGACCAGTGAAGCTAGGGATCAAACCACCAACCTACAAGTTCATGGTCTACCTACTCTTCCTCCTGAGCGACAGCTGCCCCCAAGACCATGTTTGAGATTTAAGTCAGAATATCTCTGCACTAATTCAATTAACCAATTGAATATTTAGTTTTATTCAGTCTCTCACAAGTCCCCAGGAAGTGCAACACAAATCAAGGCATACAGTTTTTTTAAAGCTTTCAAAGAGCTGTCTCAGTAGCGTGTCCATGAATCAACTCTCTGCTGACCTACCTCTGACTGCTTCTCATTTTCAATCTATCGGTACTAGAGACTACTCAGCTCTACGAGACAAGCTCTTCATGTAAACGTGGTCAATAATATAATATTTGTTAGGTGGCAGCCTGTTACAGCAACTCCTCTTTTTTTTTGTTTTTTGCAAATTTTTTACTGAATTATCATCTGTTAATCCAAGTCAAATCAAGATCTATGCTTTCTCTCTGATAACGGATGAAAGTGGATGAGTTGGGTTTTTCGAATTCCTTTGGAAAGACATATGGAGATTATGGAAACTGCATCAGAAAATATACGTTTCTGTGGCAACGGCATCTATACAAGGGAGCAACTGTTAGCTCTCAAGGGAACAAGTCTGCTTCTTGGTATAAAACCTGAAATCCCCCAAGACCTGAGGAGGCGCAGTAGGGGCTGTAGAGCAGGAGTGAAGCATCGAGAAAAACGTAGGAGATTTAAACCATTTCTCCCAAAAATTATTATGGGGAATGTGAGGTCACTCTGCAACAAAGTGGATGAACTTACAGCTTTAGCTAGCAGCCAGCGAGAGTACAGAGAGTGTAGCTTGCTTTGCCTCACCGAGACCTGGCTGAATAAAAATATACCGGACAGCTCACTTGAACTGCCTGGGTTCTCACTAGTGCGATTGGACAGAGGCAAACAGAGCGGCAAGAAAAGAGGAGGTGGTCTTGCTGTTTTTGTTAACTCCAAATGGTGCAACCCTGGACATGTAACAGTGGAAGACTGTATCTGTACTCCAGACATTGAGCTGTTGGTGGTTGGACTGAGGCCATACTACCTGCCCCGTGAGTTTTCACATGCCATTGTTTTGACTGTTTACATTCCTCCATCAGCTGCAGCACAGAGTGCATGTGACATCATCCACACAGTTGTCACTGGTCTCCAAACAAAACACCCCAGTGCCCTTATATTAATTAATGGGGATTTTAACCATGTCAGTATTTCGGGAACTCTGACCAACTTCAAACAGTATGTGGACTGTGCAACACGAGAAAATAAGATTCTTGATCTCCTTTATGCCAATGTGAAGGAGGCATACAGCTCTTCAGCCCTACCCCCACTTGGTGGATCAGACCACAACTAAATATATTTAGTACCAACATACAAGCCTGTAGTAAGACAGCAGTCTGCTACCAAGAGGTATGTGAACGTTTGGTCAAAGGACGCTGAGGAGGCCCTGCAGGAGTGCTTCAGGGTTACAAACTGGGACCTTTTCATGGATGCTCATGGTAAGGACATCGAAGGCATCTCTCACTGCATCACAGATTACATCAATTTTTGTGAGGACAATATTGTTCCATCCAAAAAAGTTTGTTGTTTCCCCAATAATAAGCCATGGATAAATATAGACATTAAAGGCCTCCTCAATAAGAAGAAGAGGGCATTCATGGCAAGAGACAAGGAGGAACTCCGGGCCACACAGAAGGAACTCAAGAGGAAGCTGAGGGAGGCAAAGCAGCTCTATAGAAACAGAGTAGAGCACAAGTTGAGACAGAACAATATCAAAGAGGTGTGGAATGGGATAAAAATAATGACTGGTTATAAGAAGTCGCACACTGCTGTGGAAGGAGACTCAAAGTTTGCTAATGAACTTAACCTGTTCTTTAATAGATTTGACACCACCTCTGCTTCTTACTCTGATCCATTGTCCTCACACACCATCCCTCCTCCCTATACCATCGTAGCTGATGCCTTGGGGTCTCTTCACATCACCCCACCCAACATCTCTGCCAATGCTGCCTCCCCATTGCCCACTGATACTATCTCCTCTATCAGCAGCCATACAATATTGAAGTATACCTCACCTCCAATAACTCCTCCCCTGCCCTCATCATCTGACTCCTCATCAACACAATACACAGGCCCAGCCTTTGCCACAGAACAGGTGAGGAAGGAACTAGCTAAACTAAAGGCCAACAAAGCAAAAGGACCAGATGAGATCAGTCCCAGAGTACTTAAAGTGTGTGCTGGACAGCTTGCAGAGGTTTTTCAGAAACTCTTCAACCTCTCTCTGAGGCTCAATAAGGTGCCTAAGTTATGGAAAACTTCCTGTATTGTCCCATTACCAAAAAGAACCCGTCCCGTAGTGACTTCAGACCAGTAGCGCTAACATCACATGTCATGAAAGTGTTTGAGAGACTGGTCCTGCAACACCTGAGGTCCCAAGTGTCTGAATTTCTGGACCCCCTGCAGTTTGCATATCAAGAACACATCAGAGTGGAAGATGCCATCATCTTCTTAATGCACAGAGCATACTCCCATCTGGAGAGGCAGGGCAACACTGTGAGAGTCATGTTTTTTGACTTTTCAAATGCTTTCAACACTATTCAGCCCCACCTGCTAAGTGCAAAGATGCAGGATATGGACAATTTGTTCGCTTAGATGGCTGCATATCTGATGTGGTGATGAGCAGCACCGGTGCACCTCAAGGAACTGTACTAGCACCATTCCTGTTTACACTCTACACCTCAGACGTCCGCTACAACTCAGGAACCTGTCACCTCCAAAAGTTCTCTGATGACTCTTCAATCATTGGATGCATCAACAATAATAACGATGAGGAATACAGACACTTGATAAAAAGCTTTGTTGATTGGTGTAACAACAACTGTCTAAAGCTCAATATCAAGAAAACCAGAGAACTGGTGGTGGACTTTAGGAGGAAAAGGAAAATCCCAGTCCCTGTCTCCATCCTTGGAGACGAAGTAGAGATTGTGTCCTACAAATACCTTGGAGTCCACATTAACAACAAACTGGACTGGTCAAACAATACAGATGCACTCTTCAAGAAAGGACAGAGCAGACTGTTCTTCCTCAGGAGACTCTGTTCTTTTGGTGTGTGCAACAAGCTACTGAAGATGTTCTATCAGTCTGTAGTAGCGAGTGCACTGTTCTTTGCAGTTGTGTGTTGGGGAGGTGGCTGGTGAGGCCAACAGACTAAATAAGTTGATCAGGAAGGCAAAATCTGTTGTTGGACTGGAACTGGACAGTCTGGGGGCTGTGGCAGAGAGGAGGATGGTGGACAAAATAAACTCCATATTGGACAATCCTGCCCACCCACTTCATGAAGAACTGTGGCGAATGGGAAGTTCATTCAGCCACAGACTAATTCCCCCTAAAGCCAAGACTGAAAGATTCAGGAAGTCTTTTGTGTCCACGGCCATAAGACTCTATAATTCCTCAATATAAACAATAACGCACACACACACACACACACACCCACGCACACACATACACACACACATGCATGTACGCACACACACATACACACACACACACACACACACACAAACCCCCCGAAATAAATAGTTTATTACTTTATTACTTTATTAATTACTTTATGAATTACTATTAATCAATATAATTTAAATAATCTCAAATTTAATAACTGCTGTAACAACTGAATTTCCCCTTGGGGATTAATAAAGTACTTCTTCTTCTTCTTCTTCTTCTTCATTTTGGATTAAAAAAAACTGGGGGCTTGAAAAACATTTAAAAGCAAACATTTTTGCATTTAATGTGATTCTCACTGGAATGGAAAAAGCATCAATCAGTGTGTCTTCAGCCCCAAAGTGGAAGGCAAAAGTTGCTACTAAATACTTCTAATTTCTCAGGCTCTGACTGCAAACACAGTAGGCAACACTTTCTACCATGCAGCACTAACAGAGACCACTGTCATTAAACTATTAAAAACAATAAACATCTGGTTTTCTGTCTACCACATATTGCCACAATGTGTTGCAGCATTAGCTAATTAAAAACCTCTCTAAAACACACAAGTTCCCTACAAACACTCTTCATTACACTCGCTTACTCACACACTTAAAGGAATTTACATGCACACACACACACATTAAATATAGACAAAACATTAAAGAGTTTGAGGAAATTAAAAGGAGCACATAAAAAACTTCAGAACTCAAATTCCCAACCTCCCACTGGGGCAAGCCCAGCTCTTTTCTTGATTTTAGAACCAATCAGGAAGGACTAAATAAGCCTCAGTCATCAGAGGATTGATTGATTGGTTTGGGGATTTAAGGGTGAGATAGGCACTCTCAAAGAAACACATTCAACCCCAAGTAAAGACTGCTTATTTTGGCACCATATGTGAAAAAGTGTGTTTACACAGGCTGATCTTCAGCCCAATGTGCCTGACTCTCAGCTGAGTTACATGATTAAATTGTATAGATACAGCAGGAGCTTCAGGCATTACAGGCACTAACTGTAACTGCTAATTTGTCTGTATTCACAGCAGGAGCTCAACATTAGATCTTTGCAGTTTGTGCTCCTAGCGATGTCACATCATCATGAAATTTTCAGTTTGACAGATGATTCACCAAAGACAAATTAAGTGTTCCCAGGTATCCTTTGCCAGTGAGAAGGATGTTTTGTAAACAATAAAATTCACAATTAATTCTTACAACTACATCACTCAGCAATGCCAGGATAACCAAGTGCAGTGAAAATTACTGCAGTGTTTTTAAACCTCCTTTTAAAGGATACCTCTAGTACAAGATGTTGATTTCAGCTTATTTGTTCTCAGTCAAATATAATGACCTACACTTTATCATTACTTGTCAATGGTTAACATACTGATGACCTATGTGAACTTAACTACAGTAAAGAAACAGTATTATCTCACACTAATTCCAGAATACAATACACACACTATATGCACTGTATTGTGGGTATTCCCCCTCAGGCATCATCTAGTCATCAATAAATCTGCAAAATCTCATTTGAGGTGTATATACTGTACTACACTGTGTATGTGTGTGTGAATGAGTATTTCCCTTGCTAGTTGATGACTGCTGCCATAACATCGTTTGTCCTGTCCACTATATGTGTATTTTTACTTTTTTTCTGTATCTTACTGTTAATGTTTGATCCCATGTAAAGCACTTTAGTCAACAATGATTTTTGTGCTATTTAAATACATTTGATTGGTTGATTGATTGATTGAGTAGATAAAGGTGAAACTTACAGAAAAATTAGATTAATCAACCATAGACAACAAAGAAAAATAGAAGGAAAACCCTTCTCTCTGTGTATGTGTGTATGTGTGTGCATGTGTGTGTGGTAAGACATCCTTGCATGTGTCATTTGGTCAGCATTGCTTCACAGATATTTATGGAAAGTGCTGGCTACTGTTTAGAGTAATGAAACCCTTTTTGCAGTGATACTTTTATTGCTAAACATTGAATAAGTTCTGATTTCATTACTGAAACATGTAATATGCATTTGCATTAAACACCATGAAATAAGTCAATACAGTAGAAAGGTTTTCAGTGAATCCTTGTCTACAGAGGGGAGAGATGTCAAGATCGATGCGTAGACATTAGGCAATAGTATATGAGTGAATTATGGATGACCTGTGTTTTCTGCCTGTTCATATCTAGTTCTTTTCTTGTTTGTTTGTTTGTGTGTGTGTATGTGTATGTATGTGTGGCCTCAATGAGCAAGGCACTGCTTCACTGCATGAAGAATACAAATGGCTTGCACTCTGAAGTGCCTGCAGACAATGACTAGAAAGGGGAGATCTTCCTTAAAGTGATCATTAAATCATTAAAGTATTTACTATCTTATTTACTTTTTTATACTATGTCCCAGATGTTTTTTTAAACATACATACATATATATATATATATATATATATATATATATATATATATATATATATATATATATATATATATAGTGCCTATGTAGATGAAATGTCATAGTACAACAAATAAGAAACATAAGATAATGTGTCTATTTGCCAGTGGGCACCTTAGATACAGTATTAGCATGTATGATAAACAGTACCGATCAGTAGGTAAAACTAAATTTAACAGGAGATTCAAAATCATTTGCATTAATAATTTGAGTCTTTCCTGGATTCACATTTTGTAAAACTCAATTAAACCCCAACACTACCACTAAGGTGCAATAACAAGTTTTCTTATAAAACCTCAATTTACTCACTGAGTAAAGTGTAAAGTATTTTTAACATCCACTGCTACAAGAATACAGTATATATGGCTCACTGATGTCAGATGACTCAAATGAAACCTTCACCCTCTATGCATCACTCAGCTTGTAAGTAAAAGTGTTTTAAGCATAGCTTAACCATAACCAAGAAAAAAGAAGCGAGACTAAGGTGATTTCATGTATTTCAGTTTACATCATTTTATAAAAAGATGCAGAAAGGGAATATATTATTCATTCATGTTGCCCGTATGATGCTAGGAGCTATGTTGTCTGGGGCTATATGCCCCTGGCAGGGTCTCCCAAGGCAAACAGGTCCTAGGTGACGGACCAGACTAAGAGCGGTTCAGTGACCTCTTATGGAAAGACAAATGAGGACCGTGACGTTGCCCGGCATGGCGAAGCCGGGGCCCCACCCTGGAGCCAGGCCTGGGGTTCGGGCCCGTAGGCGAGCGCCTGGTGGCTGGGTCTCCCCCCATGGGGCCCAGCCGGGCAAAGCCCGAAGGAGCGACATGGGGCCGCCCTTCTGTGGGCCCACCACCCGCAGGAGGATCCATAAGGGGCCGGTGCATAGTGGATCGGGCAGTGGTCGAGGACGGGGGCTCGGCGACCAGATCCCTGGATGGTGAAACTGGCTCTAGGACCATGGAATGTCACCTCACTGGGGGGGGAAGGAGCCTGAGCTTGTGCGGGAGGTCGAGCGGTACCGACTAGAGATAGTCGGGCTCACCTCCACGCACAGCCTGGGCTCTGGAACCCAGCTCCTTGAGAGGGGCTGGACTCTCTTCTACTCTGGAGTTGCTCGCGGTGAGCGGCGGCGAGCTGGTGTGGGCTTGCTCATAGCACCCCAACTTAGCCGCAACATGTTGGAGTTTTCCCCCCAGAGTGAAAGGGTCGTTTCCCTGTGCCTTCGGGTCGGGGATAGGTCTCTCACTGTTGTTTCGAGCTATGGGCCGAACAACAGTGCAGAGTACCCGGCCTTTTTGGAGTCTCTCAGGGGGGTGCTGAAAGGTGCTCCTACCGGGGACTCCACAATTCTTTTGGGGGACTTCAACGCTCGCACAGTGAAACCTGGAGGGGCGTGATTGGGAGGAACGGCTTCCCCGATACGAACCCGAGTGGTGTTCTGTTGTTGGACTTCTGTGCTAGTCACAGTTTGTCCATAACGAACACCATGTTCAAGCATAAGGGTGTCCATCAGTGCACATGGCACCAGGACACCCTAGGCCAGAGGTCAATGATCGACTTTTTAGTCGTGTCATCTGACCTTCGGCCGTATGTCTTGGACACTCGGGTGAAGAGAGGGGCAGAGCTGTCAACTGATCACCACCTGGTGGTGAGTTGGATCCACTGGCGGGGGAGGAAGCGGGACAGACTTGGCAGGCCCAAACGTACTGTGAGGGTCTGTTGGGAATGTTTGGCCGAACCCACTGTCAGAGGGGTCTTTAACACCAGATCCCGGGGGAGGCTGGGGACATTGAGTCCGAATGGACCATGTTTTCCACCTCCATTGTCGACACGGCGGCTAGGAGCTGTGGCCGTAAGGTTTCGGGTGCCTGTCGTGGTGGCAATCCCCGAACCCGGTGGTGGACACCGGAGGTACGGGATGCCGTCAAGCTGAAGAAGGAGTCCTACCGAGCTTGGTTGGCTTGTGGGACTTCCGAAGCAGCTGACAGGGCCAAGCGTGCTGCAGCCCAGGCGGTGATGGAGGCAAAAACTTGGGTATGGGAGGAGTTCAGTGAGGCCATGGAGAAGGACAAACTGTCCGGCGCCTCAGGAGGGAGAAGCAGTGCTCTACCAATGCTGTTTACAGTGGAAGTGGTGAGCTGCTGACCTCGACTGGGGATATTGTCGGACGGTGGAAGGAATACTTCGAGGATCTCCTCAATCCCGTCAACACGTCTTCCATAAGGGAAGCAGGGGCTGGGGCAAGGTCTATGCCAGGGTGCTGGAGAGAAGGATCCAGCCGGTGGTCGAACCTCGGATCCAGGAGGAACAATGCGGTTTCCGTCCTGGGCGTGGTACACTGGACCAGCTCTACACACTCTCGAGGGTGCTCGAGGGTTCATGGGAGTTTGCCCAACCAGTCCACATGTGTTTTGTGGACTTGGAGAAGGCATTCGACTGGGTCCCTCGTGACATCCTGTGGGAGGTGCTCCAGGAGTATGGGGTCCGGGGCCCTTTGCTGGGGGCTATCTGGTCTCTGTACAAACGGAGCAGGAGCTTGGTTCACATTGCCGGTAGTAAGTCAGACCTGTTCCCAGTACACGTTGGACTTTGGCAGGGCTGCCCTTTGTCACCGGTTCTGTTCATTACTTTTATGGACAGAATTTCTAGGCGCAGCCAGGGGCCGGAGGGAGTCCAGTTCGGGGACCACAGGATTTCATCTCTGCTTTTTGCAGATGATGTTGTCCTGTTGGCTCCATCGAGCCAGGCTCTCCAGCGTGCGCTGGGGCGGTTTGCAACCGAGTGTGAAGCGGCTGGGATGAGAATCAGCACCTCCAAGTCCGAGGCCATGGTACTCAACCGGAAAAAGGTGGTTTGCCATCTCCAGGCCAGGGGAGAGATCCTGCCTCAAGTGGAGGAGTTTAAGTATCTCGGGGTCTTGTTCACGAGTGAGGGAAGGACGGAACGTGAGATTGACAGACGGATCGGGGCATCGGCAGCAGTAATGCGGTCGGTGTACCGGTCCGTTGTGGTGAAGAAGGAGCTGAGCCGGAAGGCGAAGCTCTCGATTTACCGGTCAATCTACGTTCCTACTCTCACCTATGGTCATGAGCTCTGGGTCATGACCGAAAGAACGAGATCGTGGATACAAGCGGCTGAAATGAGCTTCCTCCGCAGGGTGGCCGGGCGCAACCCTTAGAGATAGGGTGAGGAGCTCGGTCACCCGGGAGGAGCTCGGAGTAGAGCCGCTGCTCCTCCACATCGAGAGGAGTCAGTTGAGGTGGCTCGGGCATCTGTTTCAGATGCCTCCTGGGCGCCTTCCTGGGGAGGTGTTCCAGGCATGTCCCACCGGGAGGAGGCCCCGGGGAAGACCCAGGACACGCTGGAGGGACTATGTCTCCCGGCTGGCCTGGGAACGCCTCGGTGTCCCCCCGGAAGAGCTGGAGGAAGTGTCCAGGGAGAAGGAAGTCTGGGTATCCCTGATTCGGCTACTGCCCCCGCGACCCGGCCCCGGATAAGCGGTAGAAGATGGATGGATGGATGTTGTCATTAGTGTGTAATGACAGAAAAATACCAACTTTTGCATTTTCTTAATCTTGGAATGAGTCTTTTAAATCTACTGTATATATAGGGAGGCAGCTCTTTTGTGCCACTATGTTTCCACAGTAGCCCATAATCAACAAACCAAACACTGGCTCCAAAGGGGGAAATCACGTTTTAAAAAGTGATGACCACTTGTGCATTGGAAAGGGTTGGGGAAACAGAGCTCAGTAAGTTGCATTACTAGATGCCACAAAATCTTTCACATTTTACACATTGCACCTTTAACTTTGGAAATGCATACCTGTGACAAACTGTTCTAAACCTAGGATTCAGGATTTCTAGCTTTTAACCTTATCCTTTTACTCTGAATGGCATGGAACTTGGTTAGAAAGGTATGCAATTTAAATTTCACCATGGGCTCTGGGAAATTGTGCTTTCTGACATTTTGTTGTCTAAATAATAACTGATTGATATAAACAGTCATCGACAATTTTAACTATTAACAAGAGTCAACATCAGAGTTTCAATAATTGCTGGATGTTAATTATATGTATTAGTTACTGACTGACTTCAGCACATGGACTCCAGATGAATTAGTTTTGTGCTTGCTCTGTGAATGTTGAGCTGAAGTTAGAGGGAGTTTCTATGAGGTGTTAGCTCACAGAATCAGTATGTGGACTCCTGCCATATTAACACGGATGAGGTGTTAGGTGGCAAACTTTGAATGAAGGTCCCCCCGCCCCACCCCCCACCCCGGGTGCTCCTGTGAGGATAAACAGGCCATCCATAATTAACAGCCACTGTGCTTTCATTCTGTTCCACTCTGCTTTAAAAAGAACAACTGTCACCATCAGTTAGAGTGGGAGATAGGGGGAGAATAAGAGGAAGTGTGAGAGAGATGGGGAGCTTATGCTACACCTACACACACTCTCATATACTGTACAAAAACACATAGACACACGTGTTGGTCTTACTATAGTTGTGAGGACACTAATAAACCATTCCTTCAGCCATTACCCTGACCTTAACCATCACAAGTAAATAGCTAAACCCAACCCCAAACCTGTCCTAAATCCAATTCTAACCCTGAAACTGAGTCTTAATTCTCAAACAGCTCTTTGAATTTGTGAGAACCAGCCAATATTTCCTGATGATACAAAAATGTCATCACAGCGATGGAAGAATGATGAACTGCACTAGCAAGACACACAACCTTACAAAGACCCTTGTAGTGTACAAAACATATATATATATATATATATAGTTTCATGCCTTCATATACCACACACGGGAAAAAAACACTGTAATCTCTTACATCCACAACAGCATTCTCATTTTGCTTCTAGCTTTGGAATGACCAGTGAATGTCTTTGTAATGTATTTAGTGAGCATACATTCATCTGTGAAAACAGGAACAGTCTACTTCATGCCTCTCCTAATACGAAAATACATATATCTAGAGCTTGTATGACTTAATGTCAACATATCAACCTGCTGTACCTACCACCTAGTGTAAACTACATTTCAACAATAGCCTGAGTATTAGTGCAGAATCTCATACTCTGAAATCACTTTTGAAACACTATTAAACTGTTTTTGTTTTTTTAAAGCTACTTAGACATAGTTTTTATAATCATTTTAATAACTTACATTGTTTAGATAAATCTTTTATGTGACTCTGGCTGGTTGGTAAATACCTGAAAGGAAATCCATTGGAGCATCCATTGTGGCTGATGGATGATCTGTCAGTGAAATAACAGTAACTCTTTTGGGGTGTAAAAAATCATGGTCAAGGTCATTTTAAAATATATTACTGTTGTATTATAAATTTAAAAAATTATTTTGGGGCCACTCCTTTAGTCATTGATGCATGTAAACAAACTTGTGTTGGTACTGTACAGTAAGTGTAGCCAATAAACCAGGTGAGAAGCAGAATTTGAGGTATGATAGCATGTAGCACATCAGAGCAATTTTTAGGTAAATTTTTCAGCCGTTTGAAGTGATACAGCTGACTCTTACTGTTTCTCACTGTTCATCTATGAGTATGCAATGGTCGACCCATCTTTACACATGTTGTTGGATGAATAGCTTAAAGCCTATAGTACCATTACAGATAGGGTTATTCATGTTTGCCTTGTCATCTGTGTGTTAATTTATCCAGAGCTTTTAACACTTGAAGGGCTCCGGAGGCGTAGATAGCTGTGGTAATAAATGTCTCCTCTCTCCTGACCTTTTACTGTATCCATTTCCTTTCTCTCCTGTCCACCTTGATGCTTTCTTTTCTTTCTTTCCTCCCTCGCCTGCATTACCTGTCTTAATGTCTATTGAAGGAACGCATTTAAGCACTTAGCTTGGCAACCTGCAAGCACAAGCATATTTGTTCACTCCTTTTTCTTAACTCCCTAGTATTTACACATTAACACCTAGAAGAAACATCACCTCAAGAAAAAAAATTCTATCCCGATGGAAGGCAGTGTATTGTGGTGTCCACAAGATGACGCTATGAGTCTACCAAACATAAAGTACTTTTAGCATTGTTTGAGCCTCTTGATGTACCGTAGTGTTGATACGTGCGTAGTGCGCCATCTTGTCTTGTTCACGTTATCAATACTATAGGTAAGTCATGTTAACGGCAGCTGAAATTAAAATGTAAACTATCTTTGTTGTTATCGCACTAAAGTTCAGTTTACTAAGACGTTTTGTGTTTTAAATTGTTAAAGACCTAAATGCAGAGGAATATAGAGAGTTTAAATGTTTTATTCTTTCGTTTGAATACTTTTAATACATGGTGGCTGATGCAAAGCTATGTATAATAATTGTTAAGCCCCGAGTCCTGGTTTCCTGTTTTGCATTTTATTTTGGTTAACTTCCTGTTTCTGTTCCGTGTCGTGTTCCAGGTGCCTTTATGTTCTGTTGTCATTAGTTAGATTATGTTCACCTGTGTCTTCAGTTCTGTATATATGTTCCTGGTTTTCCTTTGTTCCCTGCCGGAACATCCCTCGTTTTGTTAGTCACTGATGTCTCTGGCCGAAGTGCGTATTTGCTTCTGTTCCCCTGTCTGTCTGCCAGCCCGCCGAGTAGCGGAGGAATAAAGCCTGGTTGTCCAGCATTTGGGTCCTCACCTGTCTTTTCCTTCATCACCGCCTCGAGGGCGCAACAAATAATATAAGCAGTGAGAGCATTTTGTTGAATTGCATGTGCATTGTAATGGACTTTGCATGTTTAAAAACTGAATTGAGTTCACGTTATCAATACTATAGATGCCATGCTGTCGAATAAACGGTCAAGCCACGATCCTGAACTCCTCTGTGTCCATGTCCCGTCTCTCTACCACCACCCACGAACACAACATGATGCAGAGTAAATTTGTTGATTTATTGGTAAGAGGAAAGTTTTTGTTTTTATTTTTTATTGTGTATTGAGATTTGTGTAATTCGTCTGAGATTACTGTGCATCTACTTGATATTGAGTGAGACGTTTAAGTTTTATCTGACGAGCCATTTTAGTTTATAAGTTAAATTTTTGAAATGAGATTGTATCATTTTACATAGATTCAACACCTCCATACAATCTAATTACACAGCCATTTAGTCTATTTGCATGTAGTAAACACACAATTACATTTTAAAATGTCGCAGACTTATGCAAACTCCACTCAAAACATGCAGTGCTTCTCCACCAGCTGAGCATGCCATGAATGACCCACTATTGCCCTTAGAACAACATACTCCACCACCCCCTATGAACTTGCCCTTTACTGACCAATATATGACACCAGCCCATGTACCAAGGCTGCCAGGCGCTGGGGCCTCAGGACAGGTACCGCCACTCTGCTTCAACAACAGCCCAGAGGCAAGACCAGGTGGCCAGGTAGATAGATCGGCTGATGCCTCTGTTCGCAAATGCAGTGGCCATGGGCCATCAGGAGCTACGCCTTGGCACCTATGTATCAGGTTCTCGTTGAGATGCCAGCTGCACAGCAGTCGCTCAAACCCTATCCAGTTGCATCACCATATCCAGCCCAGCCTATTAGGCCAGGCCCCCAGGTTTACGCTAGCTATTCATGCCCCCCTCTGTGTCCGCACTGAGTCTCCAGAGCCCGCCATGGCTGATATTACAGTAAAGCAAGTAGCTGCTGGGCAGGCCCTTCAAGTGCATTACCCCCACATGTGACACAATTCAGGCCTCCTGCTCGAGCAGTCACCAACCAGTGCCTTCCCATGGCAGCTTATGGCGGTTTCATGCAAACTCATCAGGTGAAATATGTTCAAGTTTTTACAGGAAATCCAGACTGTAAGATATTGGTGGAAGACTGGATTTGCGACATGTAGTACCTTTTGGAGGCAACAGAGCTCCCAATGCACCTTCGCTTCTCCACTGTTGTGCGACACCTGGGTGGGGAAGCCTGAAATCTCATCCTTAAGAGAAAGCATTTGAGGAACTAAGGGCCGAATACAGTGACATGCGAGGTTCCCTAGACCCTCTAGCTGACTTCTATGAGAGGACCCAGAATTCAGGGGAATCTGGCTGCTCTTATGCTATAGCATTGGAGGCAAAGTTGTGGATGGTAGAGGAGAAGCAAAGAGGTGGTAGGCCTTTCCTGGATCAAGATAGCAAACTAACCCGGCAGTTCATGAGGGGCCTTACTGATGGGGATGTGTATAGAAGAATCGCACCAATGGCGTCCAGGCTCTTGAGCTTCCGAGAGCCGCAGGCAGAGCTCTGAAATCTAGCTAAAGAAACTAAGAAGTTCCAGACACAGAGTAAGAAAAACAAAACATATGCTCAGGTGCATGTAACGTCAGGAGGGGGTGGAAACACCAAAATAGATAGGTCAAAGCACACGTCTGAATTATCAGAGTTGACAGAAATGGTTAAGAATCTAGCTCTCATTCAGGAAGAACAAATGGCTAAGCTGTCCCAACTACAGTTGAGAATGACCTCTCCACCCCTTGCCTCCTTGTTACCTGTCCAGCCAGCAAAGGGAAAAGTAAGTCGGAGTCCAGGCTTTGTCTGTTACCAGTGTGGAGAGCCAGGCCACACAACCAGAGTGTGCCGAGCAGTGCTTCCAGGTCTGAGCCTAGCTGAAGCCCAGCAGCCTATGACCCCTGCTGATGGGCACATGTACTCTGCTCAACCTTTAAACGCTTAGTGCCCATGGCACCTGGGGCATCCATGGGGACACATCAAGGGCCCCATCCGCCCATGAAGATGATTCGCACTGAAGGAGGGGAAACACCCCTAGTCAGTCCCAGGTGAAGTGAAAGTTAATGGCAAGGCTTTGCAAGGCTCTCATTGACTCCGACTCGCAGATCACCAGTTTTACGCACAAATACTGGCAGAGCCACCCAGCTCTACAGAAGCAAAATCTTCAGTCTTCTAAAATACCAATAGAAGGTGCAGCAGGTCAAACCGTGCCCTACCATGGGGTCCTGCACATCAACCTGAAAGTGCTGGGCATGCCGCTGTGGGTCCTGCTGTCTACACGGGTCAGACAATACACATCCATGGTGGAAAAGAGATGGAATTAATTCAATTCAATTCAATTCCGTTCCAATAAGTTTTATCTGTGTAGCGCCAAATCACAATATAAATCATCTCAAGACACTTTACCAAAATTAAAAAACTGAACAAACCCCTTATGTGCAAGCACTTGGTGACAGTGGAGAGCAAAAACTCCCTTTAATGGAAGAAAAAACTTTCAGCAGAACCGGGCTCAGTTTGGGTGGCCATTTGCCTCAACCAATTGGGGTGAGTGGATAGAGGAGAGAGAAAAGAACAGCAACAATAAACAACAAATAGACACTGCAGGTTGGTGGGACCAGTAACTGCACATCAGCGATATACAGCTCCAGGACCAGGGACACCTGCAGAAGGTGAAGAGAGAGAACAGAGAGAGAGGGAGAGAGCACAAACTAGGGGAGAGAGAGAGCACAAGGTTAGTGACATTCAATAGTGGAATATACATGTAAAGGGGGAGGAGAAGAAGAGAGGGGGAAGGGAAGGGAGGGTTAGGGCAGAGGAGCTCAGTGCACCGATGGCCCTCGGGCAGTCTAGGCCTATAACAGCATAACTAAGGGATGGTTCAGGGTTACCTGAAGTGGTCTATTGGGATAATATGGTACTATGAGGTCTTTAAGGTATGAAGGAGCTTGATCATGAAGGGGTTTGTATGTGAGAAGAAGGATTTTAAATTATATTCTGTAGTTTACAGAGAGCCAATTCCTGTGTAAGTGGTCTGATAGCTGCTTAGCAACAGCTTTTTCTAGGATTTTAGAAATAAATGGCAGGTTGGATATTGGTCTATAATTAGCCAAGACTCCTGGATCAAGACTAGGCATTTTGAGTAAGGGTTTGATTACTGCAGTCTTAAAGGCCTGTGGTACATAGCCTGATACTAGAGATAAATTTAACAAGTCTAATAAAGATGAGTTAATTAATGGCAGGATGTCTTCAAGCAGTCTAGTTGGGATGGGGTCTAAGAGACGCGTTGATGATTTCGATGAAGCAACTACTGATGTGAATTCAGAGAGATCTATGGGAGAGAAGCAGTTGTTGGGACAAGCACTACACCTGTGTCCCCCCGAGTTGGTTTATTTGAAGAGATCAGTCAGTAGCCTATTGAAGATTCTATACTTTTATTTTTTCCACAGCAAAACAGATTACATGAGCAAATACAGTCAGATATATCTGGAGTTCTGTGACACTATTTCTAATGCATGTAGCCACAAAACTGTAAACAAGGAAACACACAGTGGTTATATAGTCTGATTATGCCCTTCTCAACTGTAACTCTTGCTGCTCAGCTCGTTCCCATATATGGCCTTTACATCGTATGCTCAATAATATTTCACCTCCTATATATGGTCTCTACACCAGTATATGCTCAGTAATATTTCACTTCCCACATATGGTCTTTACACCAGTGATTACAATAATTCAATCTTTTATCTTTGACCCCTCACACTATCAGTTTTTGAGAACTATGGGAGAGAAGCAGTCTAAACATAACTGAGGTCTTGCAGATGATTCAAGAGCTACTGTAGTAGAAGATTAATTTTTTGCAGGTATAGGAAGTATCTGCTGAATTTTATCTCTAATAGTTGTGATTTTATTTGTACAGAAACTCAAAGTCATCACTGCTGAGAGCTAAGGGAACAGAGCTGTGACTTTTTGTCAGCCTGGCTACAGTGCTGAAAATAAATAAATAAATAAAAATAAACTGTTTTCCAGGCTTGAAAAAATTCCTGTAAATTTGTGGAACGCCACTTCTTTTCCAGCTTTCGTGATGCCTGCTTTAAGGTGCGAATATGTAAATGATACCATGGAGCTAATCTACTCTGATTCACTAAATTCTTTTTCAGAGGGGCCACAGAATCAAGCGTTTCACGCAGTGAGGCTACAGCACTGTCAACAATATGATCAATTTTGTAGGGAGTGGGATTGAGGCAGCTGCCCTCCACTGTGTTAGCACATGGCAAAGATGTAAATAAAGATGGAATCATTTTCTTAAATTTATTAACAGCGTTGTCAGATAAACATCTGCAGTAGTGGAATTTGATCCATCATTTGCCAAATCATGGCGCTGGAGCTTTGAGGAGAGATGTTGCATTTTTCGTTTGAAAGCATTAACTGAGCTGATCATATTGATCACGGTTTTGGCTTTTCCTTGCAGCTCTAGATTAAGGTCATTCAACATGTTGGTCAGATTGGTTAAAAATGCCAAGTCTAGCAGCCACTGATGGTCATTTAGTTGGTTGTATTCTGCATGTTTAGCTACATGGAAAAACTCCTTAATCTCCGGACAGAGCTCTCGAAATCTTTGCAGGAATTTCCCTTGACTAAGCCATCTTACGTCAGTGTGCAACAACAACTCAGAGTGGTCATTGTTAGCGTTCTCCAGATGCGCATGGAATAGCCATCTTTGAAGAGATCTGGCACGAATAGAGCAGGCGATCTTTGTCGCCACATCCATTATCTCTTTCAATTTGAGCATTTTTGCGTATAACGCTTGTTGGTGTATTATGCAGTCGTAATTGAGGAAGTCGGGGAAAGCATCGTCCTCCCTGCACTTGGCAATAAATCCATTCAAGCGGCCAACCCTCGCGGGCGCTCCATCCATGGTGATGGAAACCAATTTGCACACTGTGAGCTGGGTTTTCTCCATAAAGACTGAAATATGTCCTCTCCTCGCATCTGTTCTTTCATGGGCAACATGAAAGAACACAACTCCTCTTTTGCAATCATATCGATAAACACCATCCGAATAAAAATTCACAACTGGGCTGTGTCACTTACGTCTGTAGACTCGTCCAACTGCAGTGAGAAACACTCGCAATCTGTGATGTCCTTCCAAAGTTGCTGGGTCAAATCCTCGGCCATGGCTTCACTGCGCCATGTAACTGTACTTCTTGATAGCTGCAAAGCTTTGATCGAAGATAGTATTTCTGGTTTGTTTTTAAAGTCTCAGAAAAATGAGTCAGCTGCTTCAAAGAATGCCTCTTTTACCATCTCTCCATCTTGGAAGGATGTCTTGTTCTTAACGAAGAGGTGACTCACTTGGAACGAAGCTTGGGCTTTTGAAGTTAGCTGGGAGAAAAATGACTGCTGTCCGGACAACTGAGATTTTAGTTCCTTCACCCTTCTTCTTCTCAGTTCGCTTTTTGGTGGGAAGTCAGTGTCGTAGTTTTTATGAACTGTCCGAAAATGCAGCTCCACATTTCCCTTCTTCGGTATAGCGATGACAGACTGGCAGATGAGGCAAACGCGCTTTGAAAATGACAGTGAAAAAAAAGTCTACGTCCCACTTCGTATGGAAGTGGTAAGTTTTTGACTTCTTACTTTGTCCAGCTCCCCCAGTTATTTTTATACCCTTTCTTAAGTTTAAAAGAAATAATTGGAGGCTATCTCACTAGCTTGCTTGAGTTTTGCAGCACTTGGTGCTATTGTATGCATGCGCATGCGCGGTGACCAATGTGTCAGAAAAGGTCAGATGTCAGACTGGCTGCCCTGTACGTCAATCAAGTGATAAATTTCATAGTGAGGACAGATGATGGGCTGACGTCTACTTTATTAATGCCATGCGATCTAACCACACTACCTTGCCCAATACGTTGATTGTGATCTACCGGTTGATCGTGATCAATGTATTGGGCACCCCTGGTATAGATCGATGTTTCTATCAGCTTCAGATTCATACACTATATAATATTACCTATATATTTATATATTACCTATTATTTGTGGTTGATAGTGTTAAAACATAGTTTCTTTGTTATTGGCATTCTGTTTTCTCATCAAGTATGCATATACTAAGTAAGGTACCGTGAAAAATAAATACTAACAATTTACAACATTCTTTTAGGACTGCATCTGTCCTGCATCTCGCACCAGGAGTGGATGCAGGTATTGTTCAATTTTTCACTTAACAGATGTTACAGATGTTAATTTGATTTATTTACTGTACTGTGAAATGTGTGCTATCTGGTAAATGTGCTCTTTTGTTCTATAAATTGGTACTATCAGGGAACATCACAATAATGTTAATAATGAGGTTTACTTATTTACTTTTTATTATAATTATTATCATTTCTATTATTTCAGATGTGGAAAAAACGGTGCAAAAGAACCTGTGGCAAAGAGAGCCAAAGCAAATAAGTAGCCCACTTAATCATGGAAAACTGAGACTGATGTTGACATGGCTCCACAAGCTTTAATATTCCTGCCCACACAGGAACCTGGACCACACCTAAGACCCTGTGATGCACACACTCCCATGAGTCTCTTCAGAATGTATTTTTATGAAACTGCCATGTCAACTCTGTGTCGAAACACCAACGCTCAGGCTGCCAGAACATATACAAAGGGTTGTAAATATAAATGGACAGACGTCAGCATCAGTGAGCTGTACCACTACATTGGGCTACTCTTCTACATGGCCATGGTGAAGTTGAAGTCCATCAGAGACTACTGGCGACAGGATAGTCTTTTCTCTGTTCCTTTTCCTGCCAGAGTCATGTCAAGGGACAGATGCCACCCCATCACATGGAATCTGCACGAGTCACCCAGCTGCAGACAAGGACAATGATTGAAAGAGGGGCACAGCTAACCACGACCGTCTTTTCAGGGTCAGACCACTCATGGACACTATCCCGCATGCATGTAAGGCCATCTATCATCCAAGACAAAATTTGGCAGTGGATGAAAGAATGGTAGCATGCAAACCAAACACAGGAATGACTCAGTACATGAAAGCCAAGCCAACTAGGTGGGGCTTCAAGTTGTTTGTTCTTGCACTCATATACTGGATATAGTGTAGATTTTGCTGTGTGCACAGGGAAGAACAATTTTCCCACAGGCCATGGACTGTCATATGATGCTGTGACATCTCTGTTGGACCGTACAGTTTTGGGCTCTGGGTACCATGTATGCCTGGATAATTTTTTCACTAATCCCAACCTCCTGACAGATTTGTTTGCTTTGAAGTTTGGTGCATGTGGGACTTACAGAGACAACAGGAAGGATTGCCCTCGGAATGCAGCTAACTCACTCACCAAAAAATCTGTGAAGAGCTCCATCAGGTGGATTCGAGATGGACATCTTGTGTTTGTGAAATGGATGAACACACAAGAGGTGTCTCTCTGTTCCACCATCCATGCTGCTTATACAGGAGACACTGTACAGAGGAGGGTGAAAATACAAAATGGATGGATGGGGCCAGAGCAGGCGACATCGAATCAAATCTGAAGCTGCTGGCTAAGGCTAATCGTAAATATGGAAAAATTGTTATTCACGTCGGCAGCAATGACACCCAATTACGCGAATCGGAGGTCACTAAAATTAATGTTGAGTCGGTGTGTAACTTTGCTAAATTAATGTCGGACTCCGTAGTTTTCTCTGGACCCCTCCCCAATCTGACCAGCGATGACATGTTTAGCCGCATGTCGTCGTTCCGTCGCTGGCTGTCTAGGTGGTGTCCAGCAAACGATGTGGGCTTCATAGACAATTGGGCCACTTTCTGGGGAAAACCCGGTCTGGTAGTGAGAGATGGCATCCATCCCACTTTGAATGGTGCAGCTCTCATCTCTAGAAATTTGGCCAAGTTTATTAGCTGACCTAAAGCCTGACAATCCAGGGTGGGAACCAGGATGCAGAGACTCTAAAACTCTAAAACGCCTCTCTGCAGTTTCCTTAGAGCCGCCGCCCCCCTCAAACTACATAGAGACTGTGTCTGCCCCTCGAACATATAAATCAAATAAATCAGAAGTTAACAGAAGAGGAGTTATTCATAAAAACTTAATAAAAATTAAGACCACTCCTCTTATTGAACAGAAAAACAGAACTGTCAAATGTGGATTATTAAATATCAGGTCTCATCTAAATCTCTGTTAGTAAATGATTTGATAACTGATCACCAAATTGACCTACTTTATCTTACTGAAACCTGGTTACAGCAGGATGAATATGTCTGAATGAATCAACCCCCCTCAGTCATAAAAATTATCATGTTCCTCGAAGCACAGGTTGAGGTGGAGGAGTAGCTGCAATCTTCCACTCAAACTTATTATTAAACTTTCATCCTCAGAACAGTTATAACTCATTTGAGAGCCTCACTCTTAGTCTCTCGCATCCAAACTGGAAAACACAAAAACCAGTTCTACTAGTCATTGTGTACCGTCCACCTGTCCCTTACTCAGAGTTTTTAACTGAATTCCCTGACTTCCTGTCTGATTTAGTGCTTAGATCAGATAAAGTCATTATAGTGGGAGATTTTAACATTCATGTAGATGTTGAAAATAACAGCCTCAGCATTGCATTTAATTCTATATTAGATTCAATTGGTTTCATTCAAAACGTTAATAAACCCACCCACTGTTTCAATCACACCCTTGATCTTGTTCTGACCTATGGTGTCGAAATTGAACATCTAATAGTTTTTCCCCCAAATCCTGTTTTGTCAGATCATTCTTTAATAACTTTTGAATTTAAAATGATGGATCATGCAGCATTTGGAAGAAAATTCCACTACAGCAAATGTTTATCTGACAACGCTGTTAATAAATTTAAGAAAATGATTCCATCTTTATTTACATCTATGCCAAGTATAAACATAGTGGAGGGCAGCTGCTTCAATCCCACTCCCTACCAAATTGATCATGTTGTTGACAACGCTGTAACCTCACTGCATGAAACGCTTGATTCTGTGGCCCCTCTGAAAAAGAAGTTAGTGAATCAGAGAAGACTAGCCCCATGATATAATATACATATTTGTACCTTAAAGCAGGCATCACGAATGCTGCAAAGGAAGTGGCATTCCACAAACTTAGAGGAAATTTTTCTAGCCTGGAAAAACAGCCTACTAACACATAAAAAAGCTCTCTGTAAAGCCAGAACTGCATACTATTCATCACTAATAGAGGACAATAAGAACAATCCCAGGTTTCTTTTCAGCACTGTAGCCAGGCTGACAAAAAGTCACAGCTCTGTTGAACCAAGTGTTCCCTTAGCGCTCAGCAGTGATGAATTTATGAGTTTCTTTACAAACAAAATCACAGCTATTAGAAATAAAATTCAGCAGATGCTTCCTATACCTGCCATAAATTAATCTTCTACTACAGTAGCTCTTGAATCATCTGTAGGACCTCAATTATGTTTAGACTGCTTCTCTCCCATAGATCTCTCTGAATTTACATCAGTAGTTGCTTCATCGAAATCATCAACGTGTCTCTTAGACCCCCATCCCGAATAGACTGCTTAAAGACACCCTGCCATTAATGAACTCATCTTTATTAGACTTGGTAAATTTATTTCAATTCAATTCAATTTATTTGTATAGCGCTAAATCACAATACAAATCATCTCAACGCACTTTACAAAAACTAAAACTAAAAACCCAACAATTCCCTTATGAGCAAGCACTTGGCGACAGTGGAGAGGAGAAACTCCCTTTAACGGAAGAAAAAACCTCCAGCAGAACCGGGCTCAGTTTGGGCGGCCATCTGCCTCGACCGGTTGGGGTGAGTGGATAGAGCAGAGAGAAAAGAACAGCAACAATAAACAACAAATAGACACTGCAGGTTGGTGGGACCAGTAACTGCACATCAGCGATATACAGCTCCAGGACCAGGGACACCTGCAGAAGGTACAGAGAGAAATTTATCTCTAGTATCAGGCTACGTACCACAGGCCTTTAAGACTGCAGTAATCAAACCTTTACTCAAAAAGCCTAGTCTTGATCCAGGAGTCTTGGCTAATTATAGACCAATATCCAACCTGCCATTTATTTCTAAAATCCTAGAAAAAGCTGTTGCTAAGCAGCTATCAGACCACTTACACAGGAATGAACTATTTGAAGATTTTCAATCAGGATTTAGAGCACATCATAGTACAGAAACAGCACTGTTAAAAGTTACCAATGATCTTCTCTTAGCCTCAGATAATGGACTTGTTTCTATACTTGTCCTCCTAGACCTTAGTGCAGCATTCGACACCATTGACCACAACATCTTATTACAGAGACTTGGGCATGTGACTGGTATCAGAGGAACAGCGTTAAAATGGTTCCAATCCTATTCATCAGACAGATTCAGTTTGTTCATGTCCATGATGAAGTGGATGAAATGGAGTTCCACAAGGCTCTGTGCTAGGACCGATTCTGTTCACCCTGTACATGCTTCCTCTAGGCTATGTCATTAGGAAGCACTCTATTAATTACCACTGCTATTCAGATGACACTCAGTTATATCTATCTATTAAACCTGTTAACACAAACCACTTAACCAGACTTCAAGCCTGTCTAACTGACATAAAGGCCTGGATGACCAGTAACTTTTTACTTTTAAACTCAGAGAAAACATAAGTCATTATATTTGGGCCAAAAATCTCAGAAATAACTTTTCTAAAATTATAGCTACTCTAGATGGTATAGCCCTGGCCTCCAGCACTACTGTAAAAAACCTTGGAGTTATTTTTGACCAGGACATGTCCTTTAACTCACACATAAAACAAATCTCTAGAACTGCATTCTTTCACCTGCGCAACATTTCCAAAATTAGGAACATCCTGTCTCAAAATGATGCAGAAAAACGAGTCCATGCATTTGTTACCTCAAAGCTAGATTAGTGTAACTCAGTATCTGGATGTCCCAGTATCTCCATAAAAAGCCTCCAGTTAATCCAGAATGCTGCAGCCAGAGTCCTGACAGGAACTAGCAAGAGAGATCATATTTCTCCTATATTGGCTTCTCTTCATTGGCTCCCTGTAAAATATAGAATAGAATTTAAAATCCTTCTTCTCACATACAAATCTCTTCATAATCAAGCTCCTTCATACCTTAAAGACCTCATAGTACCATATTATCCCAATAGACCACTTCGCTCTCAGAGTACAGGTCTACTTGTGGTTCCCAGAGTTTCCAAAAGCAGACTGGGAGGCAGAGCCTTTAGTTATCAAGCTTCTCTCCTGTGGAAACAGCTCCCAGCCTGGGTTCAGGAGGCAGACACTCTCTGTACTTTTAAGGCTAGACTTAAAACCTTCCTCTTTGACAAAGCATATAGTTAGGGCTGGCCTCAGGCAACCCTGAACCATCCCTTAGTTATGCTGCTATAGGCCTAGACTGCCCGAGGACCATCGGTGCACTGAGATCCCCTACCCTAACCCCCCCCCTTCCCTTCCCCTCCCCTCTCTTCCTCTCCTCCCACCTCATGTATATTCCACCATTGAATGTCACTAACCTTGTGCTCTCTCTCTCCCCTAGTTTGTGCTCTCTCCCTCTCTCTCTGTTCTCTCTGTACCTTCTGCAGGTGTCCCTGGTCCTGGAGCTGTATGTCACTGATGTGCAGTTACTGGTCCCACCAACCTGCAGTGTCTATTTGTTGTTTATTGTTGCTGTTCTTTTCTCTCTGCTCTATCCACTCACCCCAACCGGTCGAGGCAGATGGCCGCCCAAACTGAGCCCGGTTCTGCTGGAGGTTTTTTTCTTCCGTTAAGAGCAGGAACCACAAACCAACCCACAGCGAGAGGATGAAAGTTGGCACCACTGGGAGTCTTCTTTTGAAAGAGTGGAGGAGATTAGTGATCAAAAAAGGGATCCTGTATCACAGTGTAAGAGACTACCATAAAGGGGTGGTGGAGCAACTAATACTCCCAGAAAAGCTGCATGAAAGCGTCAAAACAGCCCTTCACAATGACTCAGGGCATCTGGGATTTGAGAGGACCCTATAGATGATAAGGGAAAGATTTTACTGGCCTTGAATGTTTCAGGAGGTCAAGGCTTGGTGCGAATACTGTGAGAGGTGCTGCCTTAGAAAAACTCGTCAGTATCCATACCAGTGGCCCCATGGAGTTTGTGTGTGTGGATTTCCTGACATTGGAGACGTCCAAGGTTGGTATGGAGAATGTGTTCATTGTTACAGATCACTTTTCTCGCTACCATCCTACCGCACCAGGGACCAAAAGGCAGGCACAGCAGCCAGGGTCTTGTGGAGGAATTTCTTCTGCCGTTTTGGTTTCCCTGCAAAATTGCATGCAGATCAAGGACACAATTTTGAAAGTGTAGTTGTGAAGGAGCTATGCAAGTGTACTGGCATCACTAAAACCCACACTACACCCTACCACCCTCAGGGCAACGGGACCACCGAAAGATTTAACCGTACCCTGATGAACATGCTGGGAACACTAGAGCCGCACCTGAAGCCCTGGTGGTATGAGCATGTGGATGCCATGACACACACATATAACTGCTCATGACATGACTCCACTGGCTATAGCCCATACTACCTTATGTTTGGTAGACATCCCAGACTCCTAGTGGACCTCATCTTCGGGTCCCCAACAACGAACCAGCCGTGTGAATACAGCGAGTATGTTCAGACCCTGTAGGGCCTGTTACAGGCCTATGCACTGGCTAATCAGACGTCTCAGCTGGCAAAAGGACACCAGAAAAATTATTATGAAAAAAAAACCTAAGAGTGAAGACTTCAGTCCAGGGGATAAAGTCTTAGTCAAGGTCTGTCAGGGGAAGCAGAGGTTAGGAGATTGTTGGGGGGCACAGCCATATGTTGTGGTGAAGAAGCAACCAGGTTTTCCTGTGTATGTGTGACCAGAGGATGGAGGAGCAGAGAGAGTGGTTCATAGAAACCTGTTGACACAGTGTATGTTTCTCCCAGTGGAGCGAGATGAAGTATTGATCGTAGAAGAGGATGAGTTAGATGGTGGGTCAGGCATTGAATTGGAGGCCGAAGAGGGAACAGGGGTGAAGAGGGGTGATCGTTCAGAGGAGACGCTGGACAGAGCCCTGAGTCTCTTGATGTACCGTAGTGTTGATACGTGCGTAGTGCGCCATCTTGTCTTCAGTTTACGTTGTCAATACTATAGGTAAGTCATGTTAACGGAAGCGGAAATTATCGCACTAAAGTTCAGTTTTTTAAGACGTTTTGTGTTTTAAACTGTTCAAGACCTAAATACAGAGGGATATAGAGAGTTTAAATGTTTTGCTCTTTCGTTTGAATACGATTAATACGTGGTGGCTGATGCAAAGCTATGTATGATAATATAAGCAGCGAGAGCATGTTATTGAATTGCATGTGCATTGAAATGGACTTTGCATGTTTAAAAACTGAACTGAGTTCACGTTATCAATACTATAGATGCCGTGCTGTCGAATAAACAGTCAAGCCACGATCCCCAACCCCTCTGTGTCCGTGTCCCGTCTTTCTACCACTACCCACGAACACAACACAACGCAGAGTAGCAGCGGTGGTGCTAGAGTGCAATAAACGCGTGGAGAGAGAGAGAGGGCTACACCTACTTTGTTTTACTGAACTCTGCTCTTATAATAGCTCCGGTTGTTATAAGATAAACAATGAATACAATAAACAATAAAACTATTGAATGATGAATTTTTACAGTCTATAGGTGTGAGGTCAGCTGGAGGTGACTGCTAGGAGCAGTGGTGGTTGTACTGTCTGACCACAACAGGAAAGGAGGAACCTGCGATAGCGCTTCGTCACACATTTGGGATGGAACAGTCTATTGGCATCTGATTTAGCAGAATGTGAGGAAAACTGTTTTGATCCATTTGTACAGAAAAATAACAGTTTTTGAGAAAATTAACATTCATTTTTTTAAGCAGACCTCAGCACAGCTGAACAGGATTGACTAGTTTTAGACCATTTTAGCTTGGTAAAAGTCATTTCACCATAAACATTTGGAAGCCTTCACTTTGTGTTACTTGTGCTCTAACTCTATTACCTTTGCCAATAAAGTTAGCTGACTAAAAGCCTTTCTATTAGACCAGGTAGATGAGAAGTTGTATCCAGATGGTTCCCACAGAGCAAAATCTGATGGCTGCAGTTTCCTTGGTCAAAGGTATTCAGGGTGATCTGGTACAACAAAAAACTCAGAGAATCCAGGGATTGCAACTATTAACAAAACTATTTCTCTAATCATGAAACAAGAAACAAGTCACATAGCTTGGCATGGTATTCTTGGTCTCTTAACTTGGTACTAACAAAAATCTTGGGCAAAACCTCTCTTCTCCAATCATGAAACAAGAATCAGAGGTACATAGCTTGGCATGGTATTCCTGGTCTCTTAACTTGGTACTAACAAAAAATCCACTTGGGCAAAACATTTCTCTTCTCCAATCATGAAACAAGAATCAGGGGTACATAGCTTGGCATGGTATTCCTGGTCTCTTAACTTGGTACTAACAAAAATCCTCTTGGGCAAAACATTTATTCCATGAAACAAAAAGGTAATCTTTCTTAGCTTGGCATGGCAGAACAAGGCGAGAGGATCTGGGAGCTTTCGGCAGCTTTCATGAACCTGGTCGCATGGAGCTGATCAAGGCAGGCAAAACCAGTCACGGGCAGATTGATGAAGGTTTCACAGACAACCTGGCAGTTTGTGGCTGAGAGAGGGTATATGACTGTGAGCAGAAGAGAACACAGGTGAAATCAATTAAATAATCAAATAAGAGTAGACAGTAAGAAACCAGATCCTGTATAGTCCTTCAAACTAAAAGTGCATGAGACAGGAAGTCAAGTTGCTGATCATCACAATATTTACATAATAGTGCAGTGCAGTATGTACATTATAGCAGTGGTTGCAAATTAAAGTGACCTGTGCATATATAGATTGCGCTTATGAACTGGATACACAGGAATGAACTATTTGAAGATTTTCAATCAGGATTTAGAGCACATCATAGTACAGAAACAGCACTGTTGAAAGTTACCAACGATCTTCTCTTAGCCTCAGATAATGGACTTGTTTCGATACTTGTCCTCCTAGACCTTAGTGCAGCATTCGACACCATTGACCACAACATCTTATTACAGAGACTGGAGCATGTGATTGGTATCAGAGGAACAGCGTTAAAGTGGTTCCAATCCTATTTATCGGACAGATTCCAGTTTGTTCATGTCCATGATGAACCTTCCACACGAACAAAAGTTAGTTATGGAGTTCCACAAGGTTCTGTGCTAGGACCGATTCTGTTCACCCTGTACATGCTTCCTTTAGGATATATCATTAGGAAGCACTCTATTAATTACCACTGCTATGCGGATGACACTCAGTTATATCTATCTATTAAACCTGTTAACACAAACCACTTAACCAGACTTCAAGCCTGTCTAACTGACATAAAGGCCTGGATGACCAGTAACTTTTTACTTTTAAACTCGGAGAAAACAGAAGTCATTATATTTGGGCCTAAAAATCTCAGAAATAACTTTTCTAAAATTATAGCTACTCTAGATGGCATAGCCCTGGCCTCCAGCACTACTGTAAAAAACCTTGGAGTTATTTTTGACCAGGACATGTCCTTTAACTCACACATAAAACAAATCTCTAGAACTGCATTCTTTCACCTGCGCAACATTTCCAAAATTAGGAACATCCTGTCTCAAAATGATGCAGAAAAACTAGTCCATGCATTTGTTTCCTCAAGGCTAGATTACTGTAACTCATTACTATCTGGATGTCCTAATATCTTAATAAAAAGCCTCCAATTAATCCAGAATGCCGCAGCCAGAGTCCTGACAGGAACTAGCAAGAGAGATCATATTTCTCCTATATTGGCTTCTCTTCATTGGCTCCCTGTAAAATATAGAATAGAATTTAAAATCCTTCTTCTCACATACAAATCCCTTCATAATCAAGCTCCTTCATACCTTAAAGACCTCATAGTACCATATTATCCCAATAGACCACTTCGCTCTCAGAGTGCAGGCCTACTTGTGGTTCCCAGAGTTCTCAAAAGCAGAATGGGAGGCAGAGTCTTTAGCTATCAAGCTCCTCTCCTGTGGAACCAGCTCTCAGCCTGGGTTCAGGAGGCAGACACTCTCTGTACTTTTAAGGCTAGACTTAAAACCTTCCTCTTTGACAAAGCATATAGTTAGGGCTGGCTTCAGGCAACCCTGAACCATCCCTTAGTTAGTTATGCTGCTATAGGCCTAGACTGCCCGAGGACCATCGGTGCACTGAGCTCCCCTACCCTAACCCCCCCCCCTCCCTTCCCCTCCTCTCTCTTCTCTCCTCCCACCTCATGTATATTCCACCATTGAATGTCACTAACCTTGTGCGCTCTCTCTCCCCTAGTTTGTGCTCTCTCCCTCTCTCTCTGTTCTCTCTGTACCTTCTGCAGGTGTCCCTGGTCCTGGAGCTGTTTATCGCTGATGTGCAGTTACTGGCCCCACCACCTTTCAGTGTCTATTTGTTGTTTATTGTTGCTGTTCTTTTCTCTCTGCTCTATCCACTCACCCCAACCGGTCGAGGCAGATGGCCGCCCAAACTGAGCCCGGTTCTGCTGGAGGTTTTTTTCTTCCGTTAAAGGGAGTTTTTTCCTCTCCACTGTCGCCAAGTGCTTGCTCATAAGGGAATTGTTGGGTTTTTAGTTTTAGTTTTTGTAAAGTGCCTTGAGATGATTTGTATTGTGATTTGGCGCTATACAAATAAAATTGAATTGAATTGAATTGAATTGATACCAAATATAGTAGAGAACTGTGCTTAGCATATTAAAGTCTATGATGAGTGAGTGGGGGGTGAACTATTTAAAAGCCAGACAGCCTGGGGATAGAAGCTGTTGGTCAGTCTGGTGGTTCTGTATCTCCTGCCTGAGGACAGAAGTGTGAAGAGGCTGTACTGTGGGTGTGTAGAGTCTCTAATGATGTTGTGTGTTCTCCTGATGGCCCTGGTGTGGTAAATGTCCTTCAGTGACTGGAAGGCTGTCCCTGAGATATGCTGTGCAGTTTTTATCACACGCTGAAGAGCCTTTCTGTCCTGTGCAGAGCAGTTCCCATACCAGACTGTGATGGAACTGCTGAGCACAGTCTCAACTATACTTCTGTGGAAGTTACTGAGAATCCTACAGGGTATCACAAACTTTCTCAGTCTCCTTAAGCAGTGCAGTCGCTGTTGAGACTTCTTTGAACTCTGATGTGAACTCCAAGGAATTTGAAGGTTTTAATCGCTCTTTACCTGCGTCTCACTGATATAAGTGGGGTGTGGATTTCAGCCCTGCTCCTTGGATCAATAATCATTTCCTTGGTCTTGTCGACATTCAAGAAAAAATTATTGTCATGGCACCAGGTGACCAGGTCTGCTACCTCTCTTCTGTATTTTGTCTCAGCTCTCCCAGTGATCAGTCCAATGACGGTTGTGTTGTCAGCAAACTTGATGATGCTGGTGTTGTCCTGGGAGGCCACGCAGTTATACGCGAAGAGCATGTGCGAGAGTGGACTCAGTACACAGCCCTGGGGGGTCCCTGTGCTCACAGTTCTGATGTCTGACGTGCGGCTGCCCATTCTAACTAACTGGGGCCTGTCTGTTGGAAAGTTCAGAACCCAGTCGCACAGCATCAGTGTCAGTCCAAGGGTGAGGAGCTTTTCCGTCAGTTTGAAGGGGATGACTGTGTTGAATGCTGAGCTATAATAAACGAACAGCATCCTAACGTATGTGTCCTTGCCTTCTAGGTGGGTGAGGGCTGTGTGTAAGGCAGTGTTGATTGCATCATCAGCGGAGTGGTTCTGACGATATGCAAATTGCAGTGGGTCCACTGTCTACCGTCCACTATCATCAGTCAGTTTCATGCACCTTAGAAACTGCAACTATGTATGTAATTGTGAATATTAAATGTAAAATATTTAGCTGTAGATCTACAGGATATGACATGCGAAATAACATTAGATTTTGTAGTTCATTTAGCAAAGGAGAAAGAGACGTTGGCCTTTTAATCTTTATGTTGTTTTGAGGCTATTATCTTGCTAGTGAGTGTCACTATGACCTCCTTCTTTTCTGTCGCTTCACAGAAACTGTATTTTAACAGAAAACGTGGGCAGATGGAGACACTGACACTATTTCAAAAATATATATATTTCAACATTTTGGGTACAGATTCTTCAGAGTGAACACAGGATTTTTACATTTGCTCTACATTTATTTAACATGTTAAGTTAGTAGGTAAGGTTTTATAAACAAAAATATTATCAATTTAGTTAATATAATGTATTGTTACAGATTACATTTCCCAGAATAATATAAATTTGTTTAAATTAGTTCCATATTTATTAACTAAAATAGCAAATTGCCACTTATGTATCATTATTTATTATCCAATAATAAAATTTTAGGATTATATTATTAATATTTTATAATCGTTATTTTTACTTTGCTTTAAGTACAGTGTTACATGTGATGTGTGACTTCCAGCCTTCTTTTACAATAGATGTATGTTGAGATGCAGGTACTGTATCAGAATCCAGGACAGTTGTCATGAGGAACCAGAATGATAATGAAACAACAGTTTTGTACTGAATGTTTCTGGTGATGAAAAATAGTACTGTTCCAATGTGTTTTCTTCTTCCCTCCACTTTCCTTTCTACTGTCTCTACTCCTTTGTCCCCCTCTCCCTGCTCCTCCCTCATGTTTCCTTTCCTCTCCTTTCCTTCTTTTTGCCCCATCTCTTCCTCCTTTACTCCCCTGCCTCATCTCCCCTTCCTTGCTCTCCCTTCTTCTGCAAATCTATATGCAGTCATCCCATTGCAGCAGTCTAATTTAAATGTGGAACAAATGTTGTGACAGACTAAAGCTGGATAGAAGTCCTTATCTGCTGAGTGAGAACTGAATTATCTTGCTTGAGTGAGCTGCTGACACACACACATTGAGAGGAAGAGAGAGAGCGAGAGAGAGAGGGCACAAGTCTCATCTGAATTAAACCAACCTTTCTGTCTGTCAATTAGTCACCCTGGAAGCCAGTAATTCCTTAATTCCACTATAGAGTGACATTCATACATTTTCTCTGACTTGAATTTGTCTGTCGAGTTTCTTCTTTCCTCTGTGGTTCCCCTGAAGCACCATGACACCTGTGGAAGAAAACTTACAGGAATTACTCTAGTAATTCGATATTGCACTTACATGATGTTGAGAGTCCTGTAATATCTGTAAAGATCTCATCAAATGGGATCATTACTGTACTTCTGTATGGGGTCTGCATGCTTTAAACAAAGTGCAATATTGTCTGGTGATATGTTCTATAAACTAGTGCTGTATTTACTATTAAACAAAGTAGTGAGTTACCAATCACTAAATCCTGGATCCTACATGTCCCATGATTCTACTTGATAGCATTTGTCATCTAGCCCTCTTAGACATCTCTCCAAACGTTAAAATGTTTTTATAGATTATTACTTCTCATGTTAAGTAAACCATTTTTCATGTGTAAATTTGGCATTTTTATTTTTTTAGTGTCTTATCTCTTTCCATAATCTTGCATTTTTCAAGTTTTGTCTAATGTGCAAAAATTACTGTTTGTCGTGTATGTCTAAGTAATCTAAACATATTGTGAACCAGATGCAGTGACCAAAAAACTGGCATTGCCAGTTGCCTTGTTTAACTTTCTTCCATGTTCGCCTCTATCGATCTTGTGCTCAGGGCCTGTTCTTGTGCTGCTATGATTAATGCCTCTTTCTGTCCAGCTTTTTCCAGCCACTGGTAGGACTTTTCGATATCAGCCACTTCTTGTATCTGTCAGTGGTACATACCATGCAGGGGTTTGTCCTGCCATGATGGTTCTTGATCCTCTTCCTCTGCATCGGGCTTCTGGTGCCTGAGATATTCACTAAGTATTTCATCGCTCGGGATCATCTTCCTGATGTACTCATGGATCTTTGCTGTTTCATTTCGGATGGTGGCTCTGACGCTCACCAGTCCTCGGCCTTCTTCCTTCCTCTTAGAGTACAGTCTCAGGGTACTGGATTTGGGGTGAAACCCTCCATGCATTGTGAGGAGCTTCCTTGTCTTAACAGCAGTGGCTTCTATGTCCTCTTTTGGCCAGCTTATTATGCCAGCAGGGTATCTGATGGGCATAGGTGTTGATGGCTTGGACCTTGTTCTTCCCATTTAGCTGACTTCTTAGGACTTGTCTTACTCTCTGTAGGTATTTGGCTGTGGCAGCTTTCCTTGTGGCTTCTTCTTGGTTCCCATTTGCCTGTAGGATTCCAAGGTACTTGTAGCTCCCCTCAACATCCTCTATGCTGCCTTCTGGGAGTTCAACTCCTTCAGTCCTGACAACCTTCCCTCTCTTCGTTATCATTCGACCACACTTGTCCAGTCTGAATGACATTCCAATGTCGTTGCTGTATATCCTGGTAGTGTGGATCAATGAGTCGATGTCTCGCTCACGTACAGCTTGATGTCATCCATGTACAGGAGGTGGCTGATGGTTGCTCCATTTTGCAGTCGGTATCCGAAGCCAGTTTTAGTGATGATCTGGCTGAGGGGGTTCAGGCCTATGCAGAACCGCAGCAGGGACAGAGCATCTCCTTGGTAGATGCCGCACTTGATGGAGACTTGTGCAACCGGCTTGAGGTTGGCCACTATGGTTGTTTTCCACAGTCCCATTGAGTTCCTTATGAAGGTTCTTAGAGTTCTAATGATGTTGTATAGCTCCAGGCATTCCAGGATCCATGTGTGAGGCATTGAGTCATAGGCTTTCTTGTAGTCAATCCAGGCGGTGCACAGGTTGGTCTGTCTTACAGTCTCTAGTGATTGCTTTATCTACCAGTAGTTGATGTTTTGCTCCCCTGGTGTCCTTACCCATTCCTTTCTGGGCCCCGCTCATGTATTGAGCCATGTGCTTATTCATCTTAGCCGCTATGATGCCTGACAGGAAATTCCATGTTGTGCGGAGGCAGGTTATCGGGCGGTAGTTGGGATTGCTCTCTTTTGGGGGTCCTTCAGGATCAGGACTGTCCTGATGGGTCATTTGAGCTGCCAGGCGCTCATGGAGTGAAGTTAGCTTCTTTAGCCAGTAGGCCCCTGCTTTCCAGTTCTTCATGCTTGAGACCCTTTCTTGGATATCTGCCATTGTGATGGTTACTGGTTCCTGTTCAGGGAGGTTGCTATGGTCTGCTCTCAGGTCTACCAGCCACTGGGCATTGGTGTTATGTGATGCCTCCTTCTTCCATATGTTTTTTCAGTATTGTTCAGTCTGGTGGGTCTGCTCTCATTATCCCCTGCCAGTTCAGTGGAGAACATCCTGTTTATTCTCCTTGCTTCTATTTCTCTGGTGTACCTCTTTAGGCATGTGGCCAGGGCTGTGAGTCGTTGCTTGGCAGTCGCCAGAGCCTCAGCTATGGACAGCTTGCTGTACTTCTTACCCAACTTCATCCCACCTCTCTCCCATGGAGAGAAGTTGCCCTTATTTTTGCCTACAACCTCATTCTCCATGCAGGATACTACTCCTTGGTGATGGTATATATTTTGTGGTCATCGCAATGCTCACCGTCGCCGTGGTGTATATTGTTGGTCTCAGTGATGGTCACACGCTGCACAACGCTGCTGCACAATGCTGCTGCACAATGCTTACTCACTAGTCCGGTCAGGTTTTTTTTATCTTCAGATGCTCCTGGTGAATAAAAAAAAAAGGCACAGTGAGCGAAGTTGAGTAATTCTTACTTGCTGCTATTTATATAGTATCTCTAATGGAAAACAGTTTCTAAAAAATAGATAAAAATAAAATAACAAAAATAACAATAACTTTCCCTATAAAAAAGATTATCTTGCACCAAAAATGGTCCCAGCAGCAAAGATTGCTCTAATTATTGACTGCAGACAAAACAGTTGTTTATCAGAGAATTTGTGTAGTGGCAAGCTAAAGTGTTTTTATTTTGGGTCATTCAGCCTGGATGATCCAGATTGCTGCTGTTACAATAACAATACATCAATGTTTAATAGTCTGCAATGCAGAGATAATGCTTCTGATAGTCACACCGAAATCTGTGTCTGTGTTTCAGTGACTTTTTTTTACATGTCAGTGACAAATACAGACCTAGAACGATGGGGAGCGAGAAAGAAACCACTGGATAAATCCATTAAAATATATATATCCACATAACTCCATTTTCATTAAGATATATATATATATATTTACTTCTACAGTCTCCCTTAGAGTCAGACTGTTATTTCTGGTCTTCCCTGAGCTGTGTGCCAATCCTGTTTCATAACAATTTGATTTATTCTGCTAACAGGGACAATGATAAGAAAGCTGATAATGCTGCCAAGTCCTCTAAGAGCAGACTACAAAAGACACTACATGAAACATTCAGCAGAAATTGGCAACTGCTTTTTCAGTGTAAATAAATCAATTAAGATGTACAGAGCCTGGAATAAAACATATTTTCCAAGGCTATGGGCCATTTTCTGGTTCAGAGCTGCTGGTGCTGTTACAAAATGGAGCTTATTTGGGTTGAAAACCCAAACAAGGACATTAGATTTCCATAAATTCAGAACAAAAAAAGTAGGATGTATGCAGTATCCACAACATTGCATTGGACTTTCTTGTGCCACGTCCTTTGACAGAGAAGCATTCCAAAATAAGTTTATTGATTTGATGTCATGGATGCAATGTTACTCATCACATTAGACCTCATTGTTGTGTTTCTGTCCACCTGATATCTGTACAGTAATTTCACCTGTGTTTTAGCTCTGTTTTGGTCTCCACCAGCGGTGTGTCTGACTCTTTAGCTGCTTAATGTCCCTTTCTTTTCACCACTGCACTGTCACTGCATAGATTTGTTTATCTGTTTATATCGGTGAGCAAATAGTCTAAAGTGGGTTTATCTGAGCGTTTTGCTGAGGGGAATTCAGTGAGAGTGAAACAAAACAGTAAGATGATGGGATGCAAAAGCAAAACATTTAGATGAAAGATGGTAAAAAGCTCAGTAGAGCTGAGGGAAACTAGAGTTGATAATTGTTAACAGTACGAGCATTCTAATGTTTCTTTACAAGTAACTTTTTCAAACATTATTCATTGTTATTATTAATATTTTAAAAATTATATAAGAAGCATGCAGAGCCTTGTCTCAGTGGCTTCAATGACTTGCCATGTTGTTGCTGGCTGTGGGGTCGGTATCTTTTAGCTCCTGGTTGAAACACTTATGAGTCAGACAATACAATAGACTATGTCAAGGCCACCAACTGATTTGTGTCATATATCATGAAACATAAACTAATCAAAGTTAGTTTCAGGTGACAGGAACATCTAGTCCCTGTAAAAATACTGAACATTAGTGATGCATGGTTGTCTAAAAATCTACAGCTGCTGTTGTGTATCTGTCAGATACAGGTATGTTACTTCTGAGTAAATCTGAGTTCTTAGCGCAAAATTATTTTAGACTCTGTGGTTGACTTTGGTCCTGTGCTTTGTATGTCCTAAGGCTCATACACAAAAACACACACAGGTGACTTTCTTTATGCCATTTAGTTCTCCCCCAGGGCAATAACAGTGAAGTAACACACCATTCATCTTTACATATTTCGCTCTGTGTGTTATACAGACGGTCTATCGTCTGCTTGTATCTGCATATCTCATTGGTGTTTGGTGTTTTGGTGGCACATTTATGAAAAAAAGATTCTCAGGCAAACTGAATTGATCCAAATTTGTTTCTTTAGCTTTGAGTAGGAAAAGCGATAAGCTCATTAAATTTCATTTTAGTCATTTGCTGTTGATGTGGACTAGATTTGAAGTAAAGATGCAAAGTATTTCCTTTATATATGTGATGTTTTTTTATTCCTTCAGGAAAATGAGAAAGATGAAAAAGATTTAAAGTGGTTAGGATGTTCCCCTCAAAAATAGGCTCATAATTCAAGTTCCAGCCATGCCACATTTAAAATTTTTCACGTTTTTGTCTTTTTGTTTCTCTGCATTTCATTTTCCATCTCTTTGGCCGTCCTTTATATCTTTGTCATCTCTGTTTTGCCACTCCATTCATTTTTATTTTATTTTCTCTTCCTTGCTTGTGTGTTTGTGTGTGAGACCATGACTAACAGGTCACTGCTGTTCTGTGCTGCAGCCAATCCCTTCAGGTCCTCGTCTCTGCTGCTTGTTTAGCGACCTTGACAGCCTTTCTCTGTCCCTCTGAGTCGCACTGTTTCCCCTCTGTTCCTCCTCTGCCCTCCATTCTTCTCTCCTGCCTGTTTTTTTTCTTTCACCCCTTTCTCTCTATTTCCCTTTTTATTTGATCTCCTCAGCTCTCTGTTCTTGCTCTTGTCCTGGTCTTTCCTCTTTGCTCCATGTTAGCAGCCTTGACAGCCTCTTTCTATCCCTCTAGGTTAAAACATCCCGGCTTGCTCTCTCTGCTCTCTCCTTCCTCTCTCTTATCTCATCACTTGATAGTTTTACTTTCTCTACTCTACTCTTCCTCCCCTCTCCTCTGTCTTCCTTTGATTCTTCCTATTCACAACCAATGATTTATGTCAGTGTGTTTTATTATTACAGTCAGATACAAATTCAATAAAATGTCCAATGAATTGTGTCAATATTGAGCAAATGTAAACTGTTTTGCTGTATCCAGCAGTTTGATGTTGTTGATTAAAGTGTATTAAGCCATGACATACAATCTGTCTGTTTCCAGTGTTAAGCTGATTTTGGTTAAACCAACATCTTTATTATTTGATTAAATTGTTAAATCTACTTTAAGTGCACCAGATGTTGTTTTAGTCACTGAAATAATGTAAGAGTGATCATCCTTTTGTTAATAGCAGCAATGCACAGGCTGAGTCTATAACCCGAGACAATGGAAAATCAAACTAATAAATACCCTTATATCAATCAACACTTTGTGTTTAGTGTATCGCACTGCAACAGGCAAAGGGAACTTACACATGTTTTTGGATCATGAGATGAACGTGACTCTTTCAACCATTGTACCTGCAGCCATATATTTCCTACAGCGTTTGATTTTGTCAGAATGTGTTGTCATTATGAGAAAAGAGTATATAAAGGCTGCTGTGACAGAATTTACTGTATATCCTAGCGAGTGTTGTGGCTCCCACTTGGAAATAAACTCTGAAATCACTTCAAACATCGTCTAGTGTAAGATCAGCATGAGCCAGCAAACGCTCCCACCTCCTCCCATTTGTCTCTCTCCTCCTCCATGTCCCCTCCATCACTCCTTTCTCCCCTCTCCACCCTCCCACATTCCTTTTCTCTTATTTTATCCTCTCTTTGTATTTGTGCCTCTTTTCTTCCCACTCTTCCCTCCTTCTCTCCATCTTCCTCCTTTCTTCTTACTTACCCGCTCTTCCTCATGCCTATCCCTTCTCTTTCTCTTGCTCGTCTCCTAATCCCTCCTCTCCACCCTAATTTAAACTCTTTGAAGCCTTCAATAAGGAGCCATAATAAGCTTCTCCCTCTCCAGGCAAAGCAAGGGAGCAGCCTCCCAGTTGAATTCTGTCGCTGTGTGAGTGCTTACATGTTTGTGTGTGTGTTCTCTGTTTATTAGCGTCTCTACTTGTGAACTTTTATGCCTGTGTTTGTGTATGTATGAGTGTGTACACGTGTGTGTGTGCGTTTGACTAGTGTGAACCTAAATGCTGCGGATAGCCGTAAGGGGAACAGAGGACCATATTGTGGAACATATCAAAATACGACTCCACTGCAGATTAACTGTATAAGTAGGTTACTGATGCAAACAGCTCTGCAACAACTAGAATTCAGTTACATGTTATTGAATTAGATTGAATTCAATTTGAATTGATAATATGAAGATTTCAAAAGAAATCAGGAGAGCAGAAATGTATGTGAGTTCTTCATTAAGGACAATAGCCCAGTCTAAATTAATGCTTTGACCATTTTCCAATAGATGAACATATATTCATCATCATGCATGTTTAAATGATCTTGCCTGATTTTCCATTTTTTCCTTAGTGCTGGGGTTTCACCTGAGACTCTGTCATGACCAATGCTGGGACCTTGTACCTGGACAAATAATGACTGCTGTCTTTAAGGAGCCAAGAGGACTGTAGGGTGACACTTTTAATACACTGGCAAACCTAGGGGAGCAGTGTGAATAAAAATCAGATTGGGACTGATCCACCAACACCCATTTAGACATATATCATGTAACACAATAAGTGAGGAAACTGCTATTTACTGCTGTTCAGTTGTGCATTGTATGAAGTTGCATTTGTATTTCTCCACTTTCCACCCTACAACTACAAATTGGTAGACTATAGGATTAGAAATCAATGAGACACTACAGCAGTAAATTAGATCTTTTAATAAAACTGCCAGTTGTAACTGGTTTCCACTCTGTTGCTCTGCTCATCATCTTTTGTCTGCAGTTGTTATGCACAAGGGTGTGAAGCATTTTAACTTTTCTGGATTTGATTATCTTTTCTCTGACCTTTTCAGCCACACCTTTGTATTTTTTAAAATTTCATTATTCATATAAAAATAGTCAGCCATAGTACACTGCAACTGCCTCTGTATTTAAATCATGATAAAAACACAAACAGGTGGGCAAAGCTGTGGGACAATACCAACAGTAGTTACCTGTCACGCAACACAGATGTGGATCACTCTTGCTACCTTGCTCTCCCTCCCCTTTTTTGTGTCTGATGTTTTATTTTTTCACATTGAGTCACCATCCCAATTAGTCTTAACCCCAATCCCACACCCTCACCTCCTCACTGGCCACTGGAAAAGCCTTTCTTAGATAAGAAGTTGGGTGGTTAAACATACACAGTGTTTGACTATTATACAGGTGAATGCTGTTCACATGCTTTGGGCTCTTTTATCCATGAGGCTCATGTTAACCATGTCGTTTTAGCTGTGTACACATAACCAAATGGAGGTGTCAGATCAGAAATTCCCATGTGAGTCAGTTTTTTAACCTTTTTTGACGTCACTGACAACCAGTGTTATCCTGCCATGGTGTGCTACATTAAAAATGCCTTTATGTTAGATGGAAATGCAAATAATATGGATTACCAGTACATTAACCTGAAACTGTAACAGAAGAAAAAAAACAATAAAATAGGCTGTGTTTCCTCTGATTTCATTTAAACAAAAATTAGGTAAAATTATTGGTGATTGGACAACATGTTCACTGCCACTCTTTTATTTTAGGAGTCAGTGGTGAGAATTTGGCAGGTTATCTTTGAATTCTCTTTGAGCCATAATATATTAGAGACGGACTTGCACACATACACACACTGAAGCAGGCATAAGACCTTTAGCAATGGCCCGATACACACAGACACAAAAATAAGCAGACACACAATAGTGTTGCATATTCATACAGCAAATAAACATACAGTGCCTACTGGCTTATTCAGTAAACACACACACATACACAATTCTGCGCCATGAGTTTGCCTTCATGATGATAGTAATAAGTATGAAGCCCCCTGGCTATAGCAGCAGACTGCTTGGTAGTCATTACTGTTAGCTTAACTGTTTACACCCGTTAATCAAATTAGCAAGTCACACATACAAAGGCACACATGCACACAAACATGCATACAAATCTGAGATACACTGACACAGGAGATGCACACAGACACACACAGGAGGTGTAAACATGGAGAAGGGCTCAAAGTTTCATCTGTCCTAAAGCAGAGACAGGAAGAGGAAGAGACATCTCCATACTTCTGTATGTAGAGATAAATGAGATAAATACAGAAAGATGATGAGGAAGAGAAAGAGACAAGGGGAGCCAGTGGGTGGCAAAGACTGACAGGAATAAAGCTACATGTAAGAGTTGAACTTAAACTACTATCTCTTGCCTTAGAACTGAAATCTCACACTACTCCAAGTACCCAAACAAGTAACAAACAAACAGTGACAACCGGAGCAGGGAGCCTGGAGGCTAAGAGGGAGCTTTTAGTATCTAGCTGTGTCTGCATGTGTTGTCTTGAGGCCAATTTTTTGAGGCAATCATGATGGGAAGTTTTGTTTCCAGTAAGGATGGGGAGTGGCAATAAATCAATAGGTATGATACAGTGAGCTCTGAGAATCAATATATAATGAAAATAGGGATAACAGTGGGCCGAATAGCCCACATACATTACTTTCAAAAGTGACCATCTAACAGCAGCTATCAGGTATTAGCCATTACAGTAAGTTAAAGCACCTCTTATAGACAACTGACCCCAATAATCTGTGTTGCATCTCTTCCAAGAGGCTCAGGAGTAGATTTCAGTGTTTTATGGCTGACACCAGAATTAAATCTTTTCACTGTATTGGAGCCAATCCTTCTTTCAAGATGAGTGACAGGTGCTGTGACATGAACTTTACCAGCTAAAGTTATGCAGACAAGTATACCAGTATACATATATATAGGCTATATTAGATTTTATGGCGTTAGACTTGCTGGAATTCAACTGCATGGTGCTCTTCTTCTAAAAGAACATTTTGGCAGATATACTTTTCTGCACTGTGGTAATGAATGATTGATACCACCGTCACAGCTGTGTTAAATATTAACCTAAATCCAGTAGCTTGTACAAGCAGCTCTGAGCCTTAGTAATTAGCAAGAGAAAACTTTTTTAAATACATTATTCTGGTGTCTTGTGTCATTGTTACCCTTAGTTAACCCCACCCTGCACCCCCTTCTCATCTAACTCTGGGTTTAAAAAAAGTGTATGATCTTAGTAACAGCCACTGACTGACAGCTGCTGTAGCTTCACTGGAGCTTTCGAATGTAGTGTCAAGATTGATCTTAATACTTTCAACCAGAAACCTATATTTGAGATGTTTATATCAATGAATAACATAAAACTTTACATAAACACTTCCAAAATGTCCACCAGGTGACATAATTTTCATCAGTCTACAATCATATCAGTCCAGTGATTGCCAATTACAACCAATCTCTAATAAATTACTAAACATAACTACAGTAGACATGATATTGGGATGCATGGGGCATCAATGTAGTGATGAATTATTTCTTTAAGTTGTAACATGCTGCGAATGAATGAAGGTCTTTCCATTTACATTTCTTTGACAACTGGACAGACTCCATTTGTTGACGAAAACCATGTGACATCATTGAAAGCTCCAGATCAGCTACTAAATTCACCTCCAGATGAGATTATTTTGTCAACTGGCAGATTTTTCTGGAATTATCGGGACAAACACAAGATTGAAAATTCATGACAAAAAACTGTCATTTACTGAGAAACACTCATTTTTGAAGGATAATTGAGAGAACAGGCATACACTGCCTGTCTATGGGGTAAACGAGTCAGTGACAACCTTATAGGCTTCAAAAGCACAACTCGCATTGTGGCGAGAAACCAAAGCAAACTAATCACATCCAAAGCTGAATATCATGCAAAGAAAGAAGTAGGGAGCTAGATGCACAGATTAACAATTGTATTTTATTACCATACACCTGTGTATCACCAAAGTCTGCAATAACCAATAGATTACAAATAATTCTGTGCATCAGCATAACATGAAGAAAAACATTTGTCAGACCTCGTCAGTATTTTATCAGGAGCTTTACACCACACATTTGCAGGGAAATAATCGGTTTGGCAAGTGGCACAATCCAATAACAAAAACAGAATTTACACTTCCTATTTTTTCTTCAGCTTTCCATAAGCAAGGAAATGAGAAATGGATTTTAATTGTTTTACGATTAGCACAAAAAAAGAGGGGGGGGGGGGGGGGGGGACAATTAGGCACATCTCCAGTGATGTCACTGTCTCCAAAATGGTGATGCATCAGTTTACACTCAATATTAGAAGCTGAGTTTGCTGAGTAGAAGGAACTCTGGGGTTGATTGTTACACTATTTCCCTCTGCAGTCTAAATACGCTGTAAAGATTAATGAAGAATAGGAGACACTGTGTGTGTGTATGTGTTGGCCGTACATTCATGCTGTGCAATGCCAGTGTGTTGGCATTTCTGCGTGTATATGATGGCTACCCTGTATGTGGTTTTCTTATACAGAGATAGTGAGAGGATGAGGCTCCCTAAAGCAGCTAAAGCTCAGATTAGCAGGTAGCCATTTACTCTGTGATCCCATCTTGCAACAGCTACACACCAGCTTTGTTACAGCTATACATTATAAACCCACACTTGACCATTTATACACACACTCACACACCCACAGATTAGTGGGCAGTCATTCATTTGTGATCCAGTCTTTCACTCCATGACTCTTAACAGTAATCCATTATGTGTGCAGACTGTACTTGCATTATAGGAGCACAGCTCTTGGAGAATATGACACCCAGCTCAATTGAAATCTGTAGTTACAGTTAAATCCCTAATAAAGATACATACATTCCCAATCCATGTTCTGCGTACCTGTTTTATAGTGGTTATAAAGTAAAAATGCTCACTCAGTTCAAAACATTTACGTTCCTCCTACAGTTTTACAGATTGTTGGCCTCTGATCAGTTTTACTATTCTGCTGATTTTTGTAGACCATCATTGAGTATGTAGAGGCCCCAGATTATGGTTGCTCTCCTCAAACCATGAATTACTAATTACTGCTGAGGGTTGCTTGCTGCCATTGCACAACAGATATGATAAGAAATGTGCCTTTCAATAATTTTAGTATTTATGCATTTGAAACCTGTCTCCGTTTTTTATTTTAGGAAAGAAACAATAATCATCAAACTGGTAACTGGAATTTCTCACTACACTACAAGTGTAGTTAAAAATTAAGCTTACTGTAGTTTTATGTATTTTATGTAATGTATTCTACATTATGGATATTGTGCTTTTTAAATATTATGAAAGTTAGCCCCACACAGCGTATAAGGTTTTGTAAACTTCTGTTTAGGACACTATATGTTATATTCATACTATTTGTAGTAATGTATTTGCCTTCTTCAGTTTCCCTTGCAGTCATTTTGAAAGCACTTTAATAAATGCTTAATAACTTGAATAAATAATTTCCCAGTGATCAACACTGCCCTTTTCTGAACTGTTCTGAAAAATGCAGGATGATGGGTCACTGCTTGTTTAACCACAGCTATCTCACATTCATATATGCATGAATGCACACAAACATAAGCACCTAGTTCAGTGAATACACAGAGACTGTAAACTCTCTGAACACTTATAAACAGACTGCACAAAAGACAGAACCCCTGCCAAGTGTTGCGAAAACAGGCAGGGAGAGAAAGGCAAAGAATTGGTGAGAAATAAGACAGAAAATGAGTTAAATGAATAAACATACTAGAGAAGAATTCAAAATTAAAACCTGAAGCAAATGAAAGACAAAAGGGGTAACCCCCCCCCCAAAAAGAGCCATGATATCAGTAGCTATATACAGTGTATGTAGTTCTTAAAATACTTTCTATTAAAACCCTAATGCCATTTAGGAAATATATAGTGACAAAAGTGATGACCCTTCTCTTGATCCTACAAAATACATCTTTGTTTAAAACTAAGACTGTCCAAGTTAACATAATAATGACTTAACACAAATTCCTTTTAATGCCACTCATTTTTTTCTTTTGACATACACATTCTTTGATTATTGTCAACCTCTTCAGTTTCAGTCTACAGACCACAGTCAGTAAGCAAAGTGGAGACTTCTGCTCCAGGGCTGAAGTGGCCTTATCCCTGTAGCATTTATTAGATACACACTTTACCTTAAATCTGTACATTTTCTGTCTGCAGTATTGCTAAAACTCTGATTTTACCACACTGCTGCCATGGCATCACTCCCGTCTCCCTCTGCGGTTCTCACTCAACACACTCATCTGTTGATGCTTATTGAGCTTGAGTTTGCAATTTTATGCTTGCAGCATCTTTTTCAAGCATGCAGTACCATTGATGTTATTAAGGAGAATATTCTGAACATATTTGTCATTGTTTTGGATTTTTGCAATAGGCCTAATAATAAACCTACATTTCCATAAAGCTAGCATATTTTTCCACCCCCATGTTAATAAGAATATTTTAAGTGTCACTAAGCAACATTTAGAACAGATAAAAAATGTCCAACTAACTTGCAATTAATGGCGTGTTAACTATGGATATCATGCGATTCTTCTTTTCCTTTTGGCTGCTCCCTTCAGGGGTTGCCACAGCGAATCATCTGCCTCCATTTAACACTATCCTTTGTATCCTCCATACCCACACCAACTATCCTCATGTCCTCCTTCACTACATCCAAGAACCTCCTCTTTGGTCTTCCTCTAAGCCTCCTTCCTGGCAGCTCTAACCTCAGCATCATTTTACCAATGTATTCACTGTCACCCTCTGAACATGTCCAAACCATCTCAATCTGGCTTCCCTCGCTTTTTCTCCAAAACATCTAACACGAGCTGTCCCTCTGATGTACTCATTCCTGATCCTATCCATCCTCGTCATTCCCAGAGAGAACCTCAACATCTTCAGCTCGGCCACCTCCAGCTCTGCCTCCTGTCTTCTTCTCAGTGCTACTGTCTCTAAACCATACAACATTGCTGGTCTTACCACTGTCTTGTACACCTTTCCTTTCATTCTTGCTGACACATCACACCTGACACTTTCCTCCACCCGTTCCAACCTGCTTGCACACGTCTCTTCACTTCTTTTCCACAGTCTCTGTTGCTCTGGACTATTGACCCTAGGTACTTAAAATCCTCCACCTCACGATTAAATATTTGAATCAACAGAAAGTACTATTTAAAACATAATGATACCTTAAAAACCTTGAAGGATAAAACAGTAAAAGGATAACAAAAACTGAAAAACCATAGGTGAATGTAAAGCAGACCACAATTATGTTTCCTCCAAACAATTTACAGCAAAGCAAATTAGTAGCATAGAAATCATTCAAATCAATTAACTTTACATGCAAAGGAAAAGATTACATTTCAGTCGCAGTGTTAGGGATCCCACTTAAATTTAAAATTAGGCTTTTTCTAGCAAAAAAAAAAAAGATTCCTTTTCTTCACCTCTTTCCACAGTTTCGAAAGTGACTGTGAATGGCGAACATGAAGAAGACAGTGGAGCGTCAGAGGGAGGCAGTCCGAGACAGAGATGTTGTGCTAATTGTGGTCTACCCTGGTGTGGGTGGAAATGAGATCCTGAAATAACTACTTCCTGGTTCTATTTTCAGCTGAGGTCAGCAGCAGAGGAGTACACCATGCTGAGATGTGTGATGTGGCACTGTTGGTTTGACCCACACCTGCTGCGTATCCTTCACTCAACCACCGATGGGTGAGTGTGTCAACGTATGTGTGTGTGTGTGTGTGTGTGTGTGCACATGTGTGTGTGTGTGTGTGTGTGTGTATAAGGATGCATGCATATATGCAATACACATGTCCAAATACAAACTGTTAGTGGGTATCCGTTTAGTGTGTGTGCGTGTGTGGTTATTTGTTTATTTGTGTAGGTGACCTTGACTATGAGCAGAAACACACAGAGTCCTGCCCCACTGGAAACACACATTAGTTTGTGCTTTGTTTTCTCTTCCACACTAAACTGATACTCTAGTTGTTCTCAAACAGTTTTGGACACATAGTGTTTGGTACACTCACCACACACATACACACACACACACACACCTACACACACCCACAAGTTAACACGTAAATAACTGTACTCATGCTTGCACAGCTCATCACAACACATATATAAACAAAAATCCAAAAATGGTTTAACCTTGCAAATTGACACACATTAACATATTTTCATTCTCTCTCTCTCACACAAACACACACACAGTAGCTTTAGCATAGCATTGAGTCATCACCCTGCTTATGTGTAATTCCTCTCATCTGTTTCCTTCCCTGCTGGGTCTATAGCACTGGAAGTGAAGGTCACACAAAGGAATGAACCTACTTGAACACAAACATGTCGACTGCAGTGAATGTATACTGAACTGTGAATCTATCATTTTGTAAAATGCTCTTTTATTTTTTTTTTAATGTATATCATATGTACTATAATGGTGTTTACTGTGTGTATGTGAGTGTGCACTTGTCTATTCAATGTGTGCCTATATTATAGAACTGTAGTAGTGCATGCGTACATGTGTTTGTGTGTGCGTGTGGCTGGAAAGGTTTTTCCCTCCAGACTGGTTTGAATCGATAGCACTGGAAAGTGCTGAAATAGCAGCCTGACAAACAAATACACTGACACACACAGATACAGAAAGGTGACTCACTGGAGCTGAAAACATGAACAAGAATGCTGACTTCTCAAACAAGGCAAACAGAGAGGGACAGAGAAAAAAAAGGGTGACAAAGAAAGAAAGAAAGAAAGAAAGAAAGAAAGAAAGAAAGAAAGAAAGAAAGAAAGAAAGAAAGAAAGAAAGAAAGAAAGAAAAAGAAAAATGAAAAAGAGCCTACAGCACTGTTTCAACTTCAGACTCATTTCTGCTTAATTTGTTCTGGTGAGATTCAGTATTGTTGCTTTAGAAACACTGTACTGGGTTCATTTGTGTGCAATTGAGGCAAAGGAGGGTGGGACCTGTGTGTGTGTGTTAATATTATCTAAGCCATTCCTCCTGTTTACCATATTGTTCTATTGTTAATCTTACATTTCCTTTTCACTGAGCATTGCCTAAACATTATGACATTAAAACAAAATGTCTGTAAAATGACCAGTTTAACTTTTCTGACCTGCCAGTTGCAGGAAGAGAATTAAGAATCAGTCCTAGTTCAAACTCTGAACACTCTAGTGATACAGGTTCATAAAGGGTTGAGCAAGGGTATGTGAAGATATAAGGATTGTAAACCCTGTGTTTTCAGGCTACCAATGAGGCTGCACACAGTATGTACAGGGCCCAGATTTTTGTACTATCATTGATTTTATCTGCCCATTATCAGTTTTGTTGTATGTGTGTGAGGGGGTGACCATTATCTTTCTTTTTTTCTGGGTTCCTGTTGCACAATATTGTGCAGAGCCTCTTCTGAGGCAAGGTGATGTGTTTTGCTCTCTAATAATCAATCAGTAAGCAGTGAAGGAATTGTTGTCCTTGATTCAGGAAATGAAATATGAAACACAGCTCTCTGCTTTAGCCTTTTTAGTGTCTGATTTTTAGCTTTTGGTAGTTATTACAATGCCAATGTAACTATGTTAAAGTCTCTGCAGGTGCTGCTATAATAATAACTGAACATGACTGTGATTTCTCCTATATTGGCTTCTCTTCATTGGCTCCCTGTAAAATATAGAATAGAATTTAAAATCCTTCTTCTCACATATAAATCCCTTCATAATCAAGCTCCTTCATACCTTAAAGACCTCATAGTACCATATTATCCCAATAGACCACTTCGCTCTCAGAGTGCAGGTCTACCTGTGGTTCCCAGAGTTTCTAAAAGCAGACTGGGAGGCAGAGCCTTTAGTTATCAAGCTCCTCTCCTGTGGAACCAGCTCCCAGCCTGGGTTCAGGAGGCAGACACTCTCTGTACTTTTAAGGCTAGACTTAAAACCTTCCTCTTTGACAAAGCATATGGTTAGGGCTGGCTTCAGGAAACCCTGAACCATCCCTTAGTTATGCTGCTATAGGCCTAGACTGCCCGAGGACCATCAATGCACTGAGCTCCCCTACCCCTGCCCTCCCTTCCCCACCCATCAATGCACTGAGCTCCCCCTCCTCCCATCTCATGTATATTCCACCATTGAATGTCACTAACCTTGTGCTCTCTCCCTCTCTCTCTGTTCTCTCTCTGTACCTTCTGCAGGTGTCCCTGGTCCTGGAGCTGTATATCACTGATGCGCAGTTACTGGTCCCACCAACCTGCAGTGTCTATTTGTTGTTTATTGTTGCTGTTCTTTTCTCTCTGCTCTATCCACTCACCCCAACCGGTCGAGGCAGATGGCCGCCCAAACTGAGCCCGGTTCTGCTGGAGGTTTTTTCTTCCGTTAAAGGGAGTTTTTTCCTCTCCACTGTCGCCAAGTGCTTGCTCATAAGGGAATTGTTGGGTTTTTAGCTTTAGTTTTTGTAAAGTGCCTTGAGATGATTTGTATTGTGATTTGGCGCTATACAAATAAAATTGAATTGAATTGAATATGGCAATAGGCCTTTGTCACTAGTCATTTTGAGTCAAAGTGAGGTAGAGTATGATTATGTAGTGGTTTCTAAAATCAGTTTCTAGAAAAGTGTGTGTTTTTATGAATTATTGTGATAAAAACTTTACCCATATTGTCCTCCCATAGGGTCACATGTGAAGAGGATTTCTCCAGTAGAGAACAATTATAGGTTGCCTGGTGAACAGAGTCACTCATCAGGTTGCAGTGGCTGCTGCAACACTAATGCAATATTGATGCAAGATTAAACAGTTTCTAGCAGCATACATTAAAGTGCTGCTGCAGGACAGATGCAACAAAGAAGTGTTCCGCTGAAGTATCTGGTTCATTTATTTTGTCTAAAAATCCAAACAACATATAACTGTAGACTCATTTTCCTTTACAGTTTCCATCCTCTAAGTAATGTCAAGGCATTTAAGAGTTTAAAGACTGAATTAACGGTCGGACCAACATGGAATAAAAAGAACATCTACAGTTATGTGTAGACTTAAGTAAGGTTATGCTTTGCACTAAATTTTCAATGGTGATACACAATAAACACATTTATACTGTAATGCTGCAGATGCTGGATGGATGATTTCTCACATTGATCATCACTGGAGTGCTGATGCGGGGAAGGTGGACTTTTCTCAGGGCCATGCACACTATGCAGCACCATTTGATCCAGGACAGGGCTTTTTTTTTTTAAATTCTGGTTACATAAGTAATCACATCACTACACACAGAAATTCAACAGGCCTAAGCTGAACTCCAGCAACAAGAGTCCCAGTCAACAGTGTCTGTGTGTTTGGGGGTGGATGGATATGTGTGCATGACTATGTGTGTGTGTGTGAGTATGTGTGTGTCAGTGTGCAAGTGGTTGGCGCCATTAAACATTCACCGGTTCACTCAGCTGCTGCTGCTGCTGTTAGACTCCCAATCTGGGTCAAGTCTCTCTCCTCTCCTCCCTGTGCTACCTCTATCCCTCCATCCTTTCCTCTCCTCTGCTCTCTCTGTCTCTCTCTCCACTCACTGTCTGTCTCTCTCAACTCAACTCCCTAAGTGCTGTCTCTCCCTTTTCTTCCTCTTTTCACCTCCCTCCTTCTTTCTTTGTTTCTCTTTTCCCCTTTCTCTCTCTTTGTCTCCTTATCTCTTTCTCTTTCTCAGGGAGTATTTGCTTAGCTACAGAGCTCAGAGGCAGGTCCATTCTCTCACTCAGTGCCCAATTCAAATAAAGATGCCTATAAATTTTTGAAATGTGATGGATAATTTCTATCTTCTGTGTGTACATGTATTTATTTGTATGTACATGCATGTGCAATGTATGTAAATTAATGACATTAACAACTCAATCAAAATCAACCAGAGCTCTATATTATTTTGTTGTCATTTGTATTTATTTACTACACGAGTGTTGTGTTAGTGCGGGCCTGCATTAGCTTTCTCAAAAAAAATCCTGCATTGCTGCTTGAATTCTTTGACAGCACCTTCAAAGTGCAGGGCTTCTCCTGCCAAATCCATCTGTATAATCATTTGCTTAAAATGGTCATTACCAGTTTAACAAATCTCAGCATTATGTCATTGTTGTACTATGTTATGTGAACTGATGTTAGGAGCTCAGATTGTGTGGTGGCAGTAGTGATGACGATGATGATTATCATCCAGGAGAACTAACAGGCCTAATGGTGGTGTCGGAGACAGCATCACGATTTTGGTACAGGAGATTATTATTTTGAAGAGGGAGAGGAGAAACCCAAAGAGGCTGATGATAGTGATGATAATTTAATTAAATTCAGTTCTTCCATGAACAGAAATTTAGTGAAATATTATTGAAAAGGCCATATTAAAATCATTATTGTAGTCAAACAGAAGCAGTCTTTAAAAAGACCAAAAAAGAGACCAAAGTTGTTTCAGTGGTTCAGTATATTATCAGATAATAATCAATAATAACAATGATCAACCACAATTTATCTCCTTCACATACACTGTGGTTTGAATTTGGAGCATCATAGGCTATAGATTGTTTTTGCTTATAGATTTCTATAACTGAATGCAGGAAACAGCAGGCTACTAAGCAATAAACAAAATATATCAACATCTCGTGTCCCTGTAAGTACAAATACCACTGCTGCTGACGCTTCAAATCTGCTGCCTGCAGTGCACCAGAGAAATATCAAATTAGGAGCTACAAAAAGGAAAAGTTGTGATGTGTGTCTGTAGTGTGTTTGGATCTTTGTTTTACTGTATCTTGCTGTTTATCTTATCTTCTGGCTCACTGAATAATAAAATCATTTGATTGACACTGTAGGACACATGTTGTCTGCTTGATTTTCCAGTAATTTCCTGGCCCTGCAGCTGGCCTTGGAGCAGTTATGTCTTATTGTGAAAACAGTGAATCAACAGCTGTAGGTGAACAACACTGCCTTTAACCAAAAACAGACACACGCATGCAGCATACAGACACATTTGAACACACATGCACATGCAGTTAGGATATTCTTATTCTTGCATGTATGCACATTTGGATATCCTGCAGTGCTTTTCATCATGTCACTGGTAACAGACTGAGTGGAAATTAGCTAGCTTCTCCTTTTAAGGTTTGTTGCTACACAAGCTACATGTGGCTGCTATTTTTAAGGTGATACATAGTGCATATAGCTTTGACATTTTTTAAATATGTCTTATCCAGAAGAAGGGATGGTTGGCTGATTCTTTGTAGCAAGTACTGTATTTCCCCTAGCAAATATTTTTCTGTAAATATTTTTTTTCTGCATGACTGTGTGAGAAATATCCAGCACAGTATGTTAACTAGCTGAGAAAAGGAATATGCTATATATTTCAACTGTATAAGAACAACAGAAAAACAAACAACAGAAGCAAGAAAAGAATGAATTGTTCACCAAACAGTTAAATATCATCTCATAGGACATGCATATTTGCACATTGCATATTCAGTATGTTGTAACACACAAACTTTTGCAGGTTTACGTTTTCTTTGTAAAATTATAGAGGTTCAGATGAGAAGGTGACTCCTGAGAAATCTAACCCACTAGCTCAGAATTTCTCCTCTTCATTCCTATACCAGAGTTGTGAATAGCACTTGACTTTAGCCTGTTCATGTTCCTGATGTCAGCTGCCATCTCTACAAATAGCCTTGGATGTGGTGCGAACATTCACAGCCCTGTCCTACACTGCTTCACTCACAACATCCATGCACGTTTGGAATGTTGAAGATGAAGCAATGCCACTACAGATGTGTTACCATTTGCTGCAGCACATAAAGGATGCTACAAATCTAATGTATACTGTTGCAGATGCACACACTTTTGATTTGTCCATATCGGCATAGGATTATACAGAGCTGGTGCAACAGTTTTTCTTTACAACAACAGCTCTTGAAGAATGCAATCAGTAGTCACTTTACACTTTCACGATCATTTGCAATTCAGTACAGTAGCTGTGCCATTAGTTCTTCCTTTAAGTCAATAACATGTGACAGTGTTAGAAATATGCTAATGCATGTATCATTTTGGATTTTTAAAGTATGATACAAAAATACATATAGTATTCATGTCTGTATATTGGCAATCTGCAAACTGGGTTAGATTAAATGAGAAGGAACAGTGGCTAAAAATGTGAAGACTGTAAAGAAAAAGAAGAAGAAGAAGTACTTTATTAATCCCCAAAGGGAAATTCTATGGTTATAGCAGTTATTCTAATTTAAAGTTATTAGTGTGAATGCTGATTCAGCAGACTTAAAACCTTCCTCTTTGACAAAGCATATAGTTAGGGCTGGTTTCAGGTAACCCTGAACCATCCCTTAGTTATGCTGCTATAGGCCTAGACTGCCAGAGGACCATCAATGCACTGAGCTCCCCTACCCCTCCCCTCCCTTCCCTTCCCCTCTCTTCCTCTCCTCCCCCCTCCCATGTATATTCCACCACTGAATGTCACTAACCTTGTGCTCTCTCTCTCTCTCCTAGTGTGTGCTCTCTCCCTCTCTCTCTGTTCTCTCTCTGTACCTTCTGCAGGTGTCCCTGGTCCTGGCAGTTACTGGCCCCACCAACCTGCAGTGTCTATCTGTTGTTAATTGTTGCTCTTCTTTTCTCTCTCCTCTATCCACTCACCCCAACCGGTGAGGCAGATGGCCGCCCAAACTGAGCCCGGTTCTGCTGGAGGTTTTTTCTTCTGTTAAAGGGAAGTTGTTCCTCTCCACTGTTGCCAGGTGCTTGCTCATAAGGGATTTGTTGGGTTTTTAGTTTTTGTAAAGTGCCTTGAGATGATTTGTATTGTGATTTGGCGCTATACAAATAAAATTGAATTGAATTGAATTGAATTGAAAGGAACATTCAAAATAAAGTCCAGATATCAAAACGGACGTTGGCTTCAGGTACCAAGTGAGGCCATTTTCAATATCAGCCATGGTGTCTCCTACCAGGATATGGTCCTACTTTCACAATAAAAGTCCACAGTTATTTATAGGAAGATAATACATTTTTGTAAAGTATAAGGAATATTCAAAATAAAGTCCAGATTCTAGTATAAGGTCCCAAGAGTCTTCCGTAGCACTTTGTCCTTTCAAAATAAAAGCCCTGAAATAGCATTTTCTCAAAATAAAAGCACCCTTACTATAGTTCGTATTTCTCGCGTCAGGCAATTCAAAATGTGCTTCGGCGATGCGGTTTGCCTCAAGCTTTTTGCGGCGGTCAGCAATCCCAACGCAATTTATTCAGAAATTACATCATCTAGTTGTTGGGATTGCTGTGCAAAGCAGCAATCCCAAGATATGTTCTTCGTTTTTTCTCTTTATTGTTGGGATTGCTGTGCAAAGCAGCAATCCCAAGATATGTTCTTCGTTTTTTCTCTTTATTATTTTTTTTCTTTTTCTTTTTATTCCGCCGTTTTTCGGTCGCTATCTAGTCCTACACCGTTCGACGTAGAAACGTCATTCAAACACCGTCGCGTGCAGCTCGATGAGGAGATGGGTGCTTCTACTTTTTTCAGCGATATCTTTCATAATTTCTGAAATATTCCAGGTTTTGTCGGATTTTTTTCCCATAGGAATGAATGGAGAGTACGTTAAAATCCCCTTTCAACTTTGTCCTCTTTGAGCCTTAACTGTGTCAGCATACTTTCAGCTAGAAACACCATTCGACCTTTAAACGGGTCAGAAGGCATTAATCTATAAGTCTTGTATACAGCTTTTTGATATCTATTACGGTTGTTCTTCAATCGCAGTTTAAGTTTTATGGTTTTTTTAGGAAATTTCTGAATTTTACATTGGTGTGTATGGGAGAGGGCTAGAGTGCGTGATGTCATCGCTAGAGTGGGAGAAGCTGTTAAGTTTAGTGAAAATTTTTCTCTCTAACTCGCCGTCACGGCCACAATTTTGACTCTTCATACACCATTTTCTCAAAAGTAGTAGAGATTTTTGTCTTCTTTCAGGCAATGCTGTTCATATTTTTATAGGACCTACGGTTTTTCCACAAGGTGGCCTAACAGACAGAGAGTGACTGCTCAATCTCTCATTCACTCCCTTTCTAAGATCTCACAACGTAACTGTGTCCAATTCGGATCGCCCCCTCGCAGCTATTGTCCAATTGTGACCACATCCGGTCTAATGCACTTTCCGGTCTTCTCGCGAGCATTGACGCCAACCGTTACAACTAACCGGTAAGTGGGAGTAATTTACACATATTAAACTATTTATATGCCAAATTTCATATATTTTTATGGATATTTAACTGTCTAAAATTTATATTAAAGTGACTTTGACGGCTAAAAGCTGCGAGAATGCTTAGATCGCGCTTGGGCGACGCTCTTTTCCCGGCTAAAGTGTGCCTTTATTTTTGCTATACTCGGGAGATCTGCTCTCAAACGAGTGCATTTTGTAGCTAGCTTGACGCTATTTTGTCTAGCTAATTAAAGTATACGATAATGTCACATAAACCTGCTTGGAAACAAGTAGATAAGTAGGATGACAAGAGGAAAGTTGCAGCCGCGGAAAAGCTTTTAAAGAATCCACTTGACGTTTTTGTTTCTTAATGATCATTGAAGCATAAAGGCCTATTGAACAAATATTTGCAGCCGGATGTGTTGAAAGTATTGTGGTAAACTCAGTCTGATGAGGAACAAGCTAATAACCCCCAAAAAATCAGCAGGACAAAGTGGTGAGCAGCAGACGTGGGCGGTCACAATTGGACAATAGTTGCGCACGGCCAAAACAACCGCGATAGGGCACTTTTCTCATCTCCGGTAATAACAAATGTTGACTAAATAAATAAAACTATATATGGTTAGAAAGGTAATAACCTACACTTTAATTATATGCTATTAACTCAGCTGGAAACTTTATTTGATCAAATATATTAGTATTTAAAGAAAAATTTTAATAGAATGTTAGCTAAAAAGCGATCCGAATTGGACACAGTTACTATTACTCGTATTGATTTTATTTGGAATACACATGGCTATGAAATTACGTATATTCCTTAATACTAACCAAAATGTGTGTAACAATCATGGTAACGTTAAGTGAGGAGCTTTGCCCAGTTTTCATTGAAGTTATAGTTGACGATCTGCTAGCAAGGAACAGCCCTTATTGCTTCAATGGCAGCTCGTTACGTGTGTGTGTGTGTGTGTGTGTGTGTGTTCACAGATACTTGACGTGAACATCGGAGAGCACATTGACTCGTGCATTGTGAATTTTCATTAGGCGATTAAGAAACGTTATATTTCCTTTAATCTCATCCCGTATTGCCAGCGCTAGCTTGCAGCACTTGCTTCCTGCCCGAGAGCGAGAGAGCTAGCGATTGCTGCAGGGACAAATTTAGACTATATGCACCTTATTATTTTGGTTTGTGTGAAGATAACATACCAGAAGGGATTGGAATTATCATTTGTCATTAACAGATACAAGAAAATTCAGTTTTATGTTTACATTAAAGATAGATTTTTTTTTCAAAGAAAACAACCAGGTTCAGGTGAGAAAGTGAGGTCAAAGTGATACTACCTGACTGCATTTCCCATAACAAGGCAATATTCAATTGGAGCAATATAAATATGTATGGTTCAATTGATGCCTTTTATTAGATGATTGATTCTGTGATTGGATGTCAAGTTTGCTATTTGGTAGTGAAGGGCAAATGATACCGAGGCTTCGGAGCTTGTGTCACTCTTCCTGAAGCAGAGTATATTTATATTGCTCACAGATGAATATGTGTGGGGTTTGCCTGCCTTCAATATTAAATAGTAAAATATTATTGTAGAAATGCAGAAAATAGGTGTTTTATTCAGTTTTGTATTATGTTATTGTTTTGAACTCAAGTTTATGAAATTTCCGAGTGGCCCTGAACGCCACTTCAGATACAACAAGGAAACGTCGGACCGACGGCTCATTCTGCTCCGAGTACTGAGGTGAGTATTTCGACAGAGTCAAAACTCTTGTTTACCTGGACGAAATAGAGACTGGGTTGTTTAAAACGACCTGAAACCGGTGTGATAGCAAATATTATGTTCAAACAATAAAGGGAACGTTGTCTCTATGTGTGTTTATTACTGTTATATTGGCTAATATTGGCGGGCAAAGATGCTAATGGTAGAAAAGGCTGTATTTAGCCATTTTAACGGGCAAAACGGTAGCTAGCTCAACAGTTTGTTTCCCAGTAAAAAACAAAAAACATAATATTTTCTTGCTCAGCCTCTCACTCACAGTCCTGACTGCTCAATATTTACCTTTACTGAATACAAGTTTGGTTGTTTAAAATGACATGAAACTGGCGTGATAACCATTGAGAACTTCAACCAATACTGGGGATGTCTCTGTAGGTTTATATTAGGTAATATTAGCAACGATGCTAATAGCAGATAATGTTATATTTAGCCATTGTAACACAAACACATGCTAGGTATAAAAATTAGGAAATTATCAAAATAAGCTTCTTACATTTTTATTGTTAATTTAAATTAATTTAATTTAAGTTTGTCATTGTTAAGGGGGTGCTCTGACAAAGAGCTGCAGGTCTGTGTGTTTGGTGAGACCTTGTGGTGAAGTACTAACATGTTAGGCAATATTTTGCCACCTAACACACAGACATTCATGCATGTAGAAAGAAAAAAAGCTTTCACATGTTCCTTTTCTAGGCAAAGGGAGGACGACCTGTGGTGAGTAAAGGAAAATGCCTATTTTCTAAATTTTTTTTTTTCTTTAGATAGGGTAAAATTAAACTTCAGTACAAAGCATATTACAAGCATGGCATTTGTTCTAACATTCTGACAAATTCACTAATCTTCAGTAATTATTTTTCTGAAATCAATGTTTTTTTGTTTGTTATATTCTGCAAGGAAGAGTGATCTTCGAGAAATAAGTGCTTGTCCCATCCCAACCCCAAACCTGCTTTCCTCTGTCCTGCTCTACCTGTTGTCTCTTCCTTCTTTCTCCTTCCTTTATTTCACGCTTTCGAGTTCGCTGGCTCTGTGGGAAACCACTAAACAGCCCCATTCTGAGTTCGCTGGCTCTGTGAGAAACCACTAAACAGCCCAAACTGATTTTGTTGATCCATCTACTTACTAAGCCTGAACAAGCCTTTTCTGAGTTCGCTGGCTCTGTGGGAAACCACTAAACAGCCCCATTCTGAGTTCGCTGGCTCTGTGAGAAACCACTAAACAGCCCAAACTGATTTTGTTGATCCATCTACTTACTAAGCCTGAACAAGCCTTTTCTGAGTTCGCTGGCTCTGTGGGAAACCACTAAACAGCCCTAAATACTAAGCATAATACTGCATATATAAAGTCTGATATCTGACAAATCCCAGTTGAAATCCTTGTAACCATGCCAAAGAAAGGAAAGAAGTCTCAATCTGCAAAAAGGCGCTGGCAGAAGTTTGGTGAGTTTCAACACTCAACAGCAGCTGAACTGACAGTGAGTTGTCCTCCTCATAGCAGCACAGAGGTAAGCTTTCCTGAGCCTTCCAATGCTAAAGTTACATATGTGTTAGCATCACGCAGTCAGAGGCATTATCAGTATGGTGATTCAAACAACAGCCAATGCACCTGTAACTCTGTGACATTTCTAGCTTTTTTACATGAGTTGGGACACCTTCAGGGTGCAGATCTTGATCTTGTTTTAGATAGAGGCCATGCAATGTATACTCTTACTCTGGGTCAGTTAGAAGCTGATGGGCGAAAAGTTCACAGATACTTAAATACAGATGAAATTCCTGAGATTCTTTTTGGCTACAGAGAGCAGCACATAATGACAAAGTGTGAGTCCATTTATGGCAGATTTACAGCTTCTACTGGTGTAGATGACAACCTGACCCTTGCAAACAGACTTCAGTGTTTGTCATCAGGGGTGAACTATACATTGTTGATAATGAGTTCCTTGTGCATCGCTGTTTTCCGAGACCAGCAAGGAAGGTATGGCTTTTTTGACCCACACCCTAGAGGACCTGATGGGCTACCCTTTGGACCAAATGGTGGTGGCACAGCTGTCATGCTTCTGTTCACAGATTTAAGTGATCTCATAACAAAACTTGTCACATCTTTCAGTGTACTAGGTACTAGCCCATATGCTCCTTTTGAGCTGATGCCTGTGCTTTTTCAGAGTATAGATGAGGTCCCTATGGAAGACAATTTGCCACATGTAGATTGTACTGAAGATATGGCTGTTTCTGACACAAGGGAGCAGGCCCTTTACACTATGTCTAATCCACTGGCTGAAATGGAGACGTCAGTGTCATCCTGCTCAGTTACACAGTTAATGACACACGCTGTTCATATTGCATCTGACGCAAATAAATCAGTGCTTAATAAAGACACCAGCAAAGGTATTGTTGAACAACCTTCATCAGAGATACCGCAATGTATCCACCCTATGCTAGAGTTGTCTAAGCTTAATAAAGAGAAAAGTAGAAAGTTTAAAAGGAGAACTGGGATGGAAAAACCAAAAGTTGCACATGATAAAAATATGAAAGAGCGGAAAAAGTATGCTACAGATAAATTATACAAAGAACATAAAAAATCAAATACAGTCACTCGTTACAGACAAGATTCTGAGTTTAAACAGAGGCGGAGGTTTTACATGAACCGTCGCTACTCTCAAGATTCTGAGTTTAAACAGAGGCGGAGGTTTTACATGAACCGTCGCTACTCTCAAGATTCTGAGTTTAAACAGAGGCGGAGGTTTTACATGAACCGTCGCTACTCTCAAGATTCTGAGTTTAAACAGAGGCGGAGGTTTTACATGAACCGTCGCTACTCTCAAGATTCTGAGTTTAAACAGAGGCGGAAGTTTTACATGAACCGTCGCTACTCTCAAGATTCTGAGTTTAAACAGAGGCGGAGGTTTTACATGAACCGTCGCTACTCTCAAGATTCTGAGTTTAAACAGAGGCGGAGGTTTACATGAACCATCACTACTCTCAAGATTCTGAGTTCAGGCTCAGACAAAAGGCTTATGTTACTAAGCGGTATGCAAATGACCCTATATTTAGATCACACCAAAAACAAGTAATGAAACGTCTTATGCAAAACAAATACAGAAAAAACTCTCGATATAGGATCATGCATAACATTTTATGTGCACTGAAAATAAAGCAAAAGTACAGGCAAATGAGACGACAACATAAACAGAGCAATGACAGTGTGATTAGAAAAGCCATAGAGGTTTTTCAGTCACAAATAAAAAATGGGCCAACATATGTTTGTACCGTTTGTCATAGAGCATTGTTTTCAAATCAGGTAAAACCTTGCAATAGGACAAATTATGTTAAAAACCCAGATGTTTCTGAAACTTGCCTCACAGGGATGTACGTTCATGTTTGTAGTAACGAATGCCAAATTTCACAACAGTGCACAGTACCAAATGAGCGAAAGAGAGAATGGATATGTTATACTTGCCATGATCACCTTAAGAATGGTAATATGCCATCCATTGCCATGGCTAATAATTTAGAGCTTGCAGCTATTCCAGCTGAACTGTGTGACCTGAACATACTGGAGAGGCATCTGATTGCCAAATGTATAGCATTTGCCAAAATTATTCCACTTCCCAAAGGTCAACAAAGAGCCATTCATGGCAATGTGGTCTGTGTCCCCTCTGAGGTGCAAGAGACAGTCAGTGCCTTACCTAGACTGAGAAGTGAGTCTCAAGTGATGAGAGTGAAGCTAAAGAGGAGACTGAGTTACAAAGGACACCAGATTTTCCAAACTGTGACTTGGACAAAACTTGTGAAAGCATTGCTTAAACTAAAAGAAATCCATCCACAGTATGAAGACGTAACAATAAGAGATGAGGCTCAGTTATGTGACCCAACACTTGATGAGGATAATGATGACAGTGATGAGGATGAAAAAACATGGATGATTGTGATTATAACGAGGAACAATTGATGGAAATTGACAGATTTAATGATGGGCTTTGCGAGGCACAAAGTGATCCTGAAAACAATGATCAAAGTGTGCACCATCAGTTACATGACGACGATCAGTCGAAGGAGCAGTTGGATAACGTGCAGCAGGAAAGTGAGGAACCTAATGGTGGTATTGCTCTTGAGTCATGTCTTCAGCCACCTGATGTTTCAGAGGAGATACTAAATTTTGGCGAGGGAATCTATTCTGTTGCCCCTGCTGAAGGAAACAAACCGGTGAGCTTTTTCAAAACGCCTAAACTCGAGGCCATGGCTTTCCCTGTTCAGTTTCCCACTGGTGAGAATACACTAGACGAAAACAGACCTATTAGATTAACACCCTGCAGTTATTTCAAAACTAGGCTCTGCTGTGTCGATGATCGTTTTGCTAGAGATACAAACTACTTGTTCTTTGCTCAGTTTGTGACTGAAATACATCTGGCCACTTCCAGCATGAGAATACAGTTGCGTAAAGGTAGGCCCTTTACCAGAGATGGCCGCAAAATAAACAATGCCATGTTACAAGATAAATGTGAGGTTGAAAGACTAGTGCGTAATAAAGATGCAGTCCGATTTATGATGCCATTGAGAGGCACCCCAGCCTATTGGGAAAAAACCACTAAAGACCTCTTTGCCATGATCAGACAGTTGGGAACACCCACATTCTTTTGTACATTCTCTGCTGCTGAAATGCGTTGGAAAGAGGTTATCACAGCCATTAAGACTCAGCAAGGCGAACAAGTTAATTTTGATGAACTTGACTGGTCCTCCAAGTGTGAGATATTGCGAAGCAATCCTGTCACAACAATGCGCATGTTTGACAAACGTGTTGAGGCTCTGTTCAGAGAGTTGATCCTGTCTCCTGCACAGCCAGTTGGCAAAGTGGTTGACTACTTCTACCGGTTGGAATTTCAGCACAGAGGAAGCCCACACATACATGGTCTCTTATGGGTGGAAGGTGCCCCTGTGTTTGAAGAAGACTCTGATCAGACGGTGTGTGATTTTGTGTCCAAATACATTACAGCTGAACTTCCTGATCCAAACACGGAACCGGAACTGTACAAAAAAGTCACAGAAGTTCAGATGCACAGCAAACGTCACTCCAAAACATGTGTTAAAAATCTTGGCTCTAGCTGCCGATTTGGATTTCCAAAACAACCTTCCCAAAAACCATGATAATAAGACCCTCAGAAAATGTTGATCCAGATAGAGAGTTAACAGCAAAAACAAAGCTCAGAAACCTGAGTAGGTTGCTTCATGAATCTGAAACTGCATCTCTGAGTTTAGAGCGCATTCTTGCTATGTGTGAGCTCACTGTTGATGAATACACACAATATTTGTGTATGACAGTCTCATCCAGTGCAGTGATACTGAAGCGTGAGCCAAAAGATTGCTGGGTAAATGGATACAATCCATATCTCCTTGAAGCCTGGGATGGAAATTTTGATTTGCAGTTCATTCTCAACCCATATTCCTGCATCTTTTACATTTGTTCTTACATAAGCAAATCGGAACACGGTTTAAGTGAGTACCTTAAAACACTAATAAAAAACTCGCGTTATGAAAGTGTCAATGAAAGCGAGGAAATGAAGCTAATTATGCAGGCGTACTCCAAAAAACGAGAGGTCAGTGCCCAAGAGTGTGTGGCTCGTGCTTGTGGATTACACATGAAACAGTCTTCACGCAGTGTAGTATTTGTACAGACAGATGACAATGCCCTCAAAATGAGTTACCCCCTCTCATTACTAGAGAACAAAACACCAGACTCTGTTAAAGTGTGGATGACCAGTTTGACTGATAAGTATAAATCCAGACCTGAAACGCCAGAGTTTGAAACAATGTGTTTGGCTGATTTTGCTGCCACGTGTAGAAGTGTCTATGGAAAACAAGTTAAAGGTAAAAATGTTCTGCCACTATTGAATGGCATGGGATATGTTCAAAGGAGCACAAATGGTAAACCTGCTGTCATTAGGTATCACCGTGTTTCTCAGGAAAAATATCCAGAGGAGTTTCATGGCACATTGCTTAAGCTTTACCTTCCACATCGCTCAAAGGCTCAGCTTAAAACCTGCAACTTCCCTACTTACCGGTCCTTCCATGATTATGCTGCTGTTCACCTACCAGGTTCAGAGCAGCCTGAACGCGTGCGTGACATTGTCAGACGAAACAAAGAGAAGTACGAAAAACATAGACAGGACATTGAAAATGCCATTGAAGAGTATGAACAGAATGGTGGCCTGAGAGATGAATGGTGCAATCTGGCTCCTGAATCTGAACTACAAAGGTTAGAGTGTATTGAAGAACTTAAGGCTAAACATATTGAAAATGACAGCATACAAGAGGATGTGCCAGACTTTCAACCTAGATCAGAAGCAAGGTCAGAAGCTGCAATCGTGAGAGAAGCCCCTGAGATGGACCCGACATTGCTACTGCAGATGTATCGGAATTTGAACCAAAAGCAAGCATCTGTTTTCTATGCCATAAGAGACTGGTGCATAAAGCGTGTGTCTGGTTTAAATCCAGAACAGTTTTACTTTTACATTAATGGTGGTGCTGGAACAGGAAAGTCACACCTTATCAAATGCATCCATGCAGAGACATCGAAAATACTGAGAAAACTACCAAGAAATGCAGAGGAAGCAGACATATCTAAACCTACTGTTCTACTAGCTGCATTCACTGGAACTGCAGCATTCAATATTTCAGGTACAACACTGCATTATCTCCTTAAGCTGCCAAGAAGTTTAAAGCCTCCATTCCAGGGTCTTGGCAATAAATTAGATGAAGTCAGGGCAGAGCTTTCAAATGCAGAAATACTGATCATTGATGAAGTGTCCATGGTCTCAAAGTCTCTCTTTGCCTATGTAGATGCAAGATTAAAACAAATCAAAGGAATTCAGAGACCTTTTGGTGGAATGTCAGTTCTTGCTGTTGGAGACTTCTATCAGTTACCACCTGTCAGACAGGCTAAACCTCTATGCGTATATGAACCAATGCAGATTGACCTGTGGCGAGACCATTTTCAGATGATCACACTGACTGAAATTATGCGTCAAAAAGATGACGTCACTTTTGCTGAGATGCTAAATCGAATCCGTGTGAAAGAAAAGTCAGATGCATTGTCAGAAGAAGACAGAGCTTTGCTTTCACAGGCTATCACTGACTCAGAACATTGTCCAAAAGACACACTGCACATTTATGCTACGAATAAACAGGTTGAAAAACACAACTCTGAATCATTAGCGCTATTTCACTCTGACATCATCAGAATAGATGCAGACGACTATAAAAAAGATCCCAAAACTGGTAGAATGATGAGACAAACTATCCCTTTTCAAGGGACCAAAAAAGAATTACCCGATACAATAAATGTTGCCATAGGTGCTCGTGTGATGCTCACCAGAAACATCAGTGTGCAATCAGGTCTTTGCAATGGAACATTTGCAAAAATAGCAAAAATAATGACAAGTGAAAATAGTGGTGGCCCACACATTACTAAGCTTGGTCTAGAATTGTTCAATGACAACGTGGCAAACAAACAGAGTAACACGGGTACAACTGATAATATTGTGTTCATTCAGAGAGAGGAGGAGAATCTGAAGCAAAAGGGTATAGTTCGAAGGCAGTTTCCTTTAAAGCTTGCATTTGCATGTACAATACATAAGGTGCAAGGTATGACGAATCCCTCAGCAGTAGTTTCGCTAAAGCACATCTTTGAACCTGGCATGGCTTACGTGGCCCTTAGTAGAGTAACCTCTCTTAGTGGACTCCATATTCTTGAGATGGATGAGAGAAAAATATTTGCCAATCCAGAAATTACTGCAGCCCTTGAAAACATGACAAAAACATCTTTAGAACAGGTAATGCCTTTGTTTCATATCACTGCCTCATTAAACAGACCAGATGCACTTATTGTCATCCATCACAACACAGAAGGACTGCCATCTCATATTGGAGACATCCAAAGTCACCATGAACTGCATCTTGCCGATGTCCTTTGTCTGACAGAAACCCATTTAAGAGGATCACTTGTTGGTGAAAGTCTCCATTTAGAAGGCTACAACATGTTTAAACGTAACAGAAACGTTTCGTATGCGAACTACCCTCACATGGCCAACAAAGATGGTGGTGGGGTCGCTGTCTATGTAAAAAACCATATCCAAGTTCATGAAAAGCGGTACTTGCACAACACTACTGATATTGAATTTATCGTCATCAAGGCTGATGGTCCAATCAACGCTCTGATTGCTGCTGTCTATAGGCCTCCGGACTACAGAATTCACCCATTCTTATCAAACCTGCAAAGCCTCTTAGAATCGTTAGAGATCATGGATCATCATCTCATCATAGTTTGTGGAGATTTCAATGAAGATCTGTTGTCCAAATCAAGCAAGCCAATACTTGAACTGTTTCAATCTAAAGGTTACACGCAACTCATTACCACTGCTACCACAGATAAGAAGACACTCTTGGACCCCATTTTTATCTCTCAGCCACAGCGCTGTGTCCATTCAGGCGTGCTTCATACTTATTACAGTTATCACAATCCCGTGTACTGCATAATAGACTGAAAAACCATAAACTTAAGTTACAAGTATAAACCAATAATCATTGTGAAACTACACATTACCACTGTATTCATGAATGTAAGTTGGCTTTGTGTAATTTATTAAAAGTAAATTTATTTATGTTTTACAAGCACTTGGTATGATGGGAAAAAGAACAGAAAGTCTTCATCAACAAATTTTACATAGTAAAGCATTAGTCAATACATGAAAGTCAGAAATTAAAAATTGAGAAGGGGGAGGGATCGTCCTTGGCAGCCATGCTGTAACACCTGCTCTGGCTGCTCCATTCTGTCACAGGCTGGGAGGGAGGGTGGGATGGAGGGATGATCTCACCTCCAAGGAAAAAAGTAAAAAAGGTGTAACTGCCTATTTTTTGAGTACATGCACAGAGAAGACAAAGGTGGGGGTGCTCAGGTAAGCATCACAGATTCATATGTTCTACAGCTGCATGATTCATTTTTGAGATAGAGAACATTGATGCTTTAGACGTCAAAGAAGATTATATTGTCACTTCAGTACTTATGATAAATTATGATTCTTATTTTGACTGGAATCATGCAGCACTACCACTTTAGATATGCTTTATCACTTCTACTAAAACCACACCTAAGTACAATTTCCTAGTACTTCTACTTTGTTAATAGCTGTGTACTTTTTGTCACTTTTTGTGCACTAGTGCCTCACAGATGCTGCAGACATTCTGGAAAATGACCATCAGTCCAGGATGAGCTAAGATGTCTGGCAACACTCCTGAGTTCTCACATTATTTGGGAAACAGACCCCTACCCTAAAAAGGAAGATACCACACAACAAAGAACCTTCTTTCCTGCTTCTCTACTAGGTATGTATATGTGAATGTTTTTATATCGCAGTGTTCATCATCTTTCTCTGTGTCTGATTTGATTGCACGTTACTGGCTGGATTGGAGTCATTTTTCTATAGGTGTCTTCAGCAGCACAGCCTGAGCCTGAGACCCTTGTATTCAGCAGTAAATTGCAAATGTTGCCTATGTGATTTTCAGTCTTTATCAAGCTAGTGAGCAGAGGAGAAGACTGACCTGCACCGAAGAAACAAGGCAACACCAACAAAGGTGAGAGTGGGTAATAGGACAACTAGTGGTATTCCACCATATGGCCCCCATTTTCTTCACATTTGCACAAGTTAAGCATCACCTCTAACAGAATAGTTAAAGGCTAAGAAGGTAGTGGATTGCAAATGCGTGCAATTAGCGCAAAAGTCACTGGCTCTTAAAACGTTAGAGCGCAGAAGGGACAGTTTTTGGAACGCAGATAATTTAATTGATAAATGCAGCTTATATGATATTTGGTTGTTTAATGTAAGACACAAACTGCTAATGCATCTGTAAATTGGGATATATATCACAGAAGCAGCATCATTCTGACAGAACATTTTCAAGTTTTTAATAACAGTGTGCTTTTTGTCACTTTTTGTGCACTAGTGCCTCACAGATGCTGCAGACATTTTGGAAAATGACCACCAGTCCAGGATGAGCTAAGATGTCTGGCAACACACCTGAGTTCATCATTATTTGGGAAACAGACCCCTACCCTAAAAAGGAAGACACCACACAACAAAGAACCTTCTTTCCTGCTTCACTACTAGGTATGTATGTGTGAATGTTTTTATATTGAAATGTTCATTATCTTTCTCTGTGTCTGATTTGGTTTCACATGTTATTGGCTCTATCAAAGCTGGATTGGATTCTTGTCATTTTTCAGTAGGCATCTTCAGCAGCACAGCCTGAGCCTGAGATCCTTGTATTCAGCAGTAAATTGCAAATGTTGCCTATGTGATTTTCAGTGGGTCAGAGTGGGTGATAAGTCATAAGATGTCTGGCAACACTCCTGAGTTCATCCTTTTTAGGGTAAAAGATTCCTACCCTAAAAGGAAGATACCACACCACAAGAGACCTTTCCCTGAGCAATGTTGTGACAAGAGGTAAAGTAGGTTACGTATCACAGAAGCAGCATCATTCTGACAGAACATTTCCAACATTTTAATTGTGCTAAAATTCAGTTGCTATATTATGCAATGTCTGTAATGTAAACACTGATAAATTAGATTAGACAATATATTTTATTGTATTGCTGAGACATTTAGATTTGCAGTGATAATTGTCATAATCTTGTATTCTTTGTGCACAAGTGTTTAAGAAACAAGCATTTCACATGAATGACAACTGGCAGCAAAAACGGAGATGTGTAGCAACACCACATATATTCAAATTATCTAGGTAAGGGATACTGTATTCCAACAAACAGGTATGGGCTGTTGGTGCTGGTCCACACTACATAACTAATGTAAAGGTTTTCTCTCCTCTCCAGCAGGTAACACAAGACACACATCACAGAGCTAGTGCTACATTGACCTTGGAATAAGTAAAGAAGGGGAAAGCAAGACCTGAAGACACCGAAGTGAACCTGAAGTGGCTACACCGTTACCATCCATCCATCCATCCATCCATCCATCCATCCATCCATCATTATCTATACCCGCTTATTCTTGACCAGGGTCATGGGAATCTGCTGGAGCCTATCCCAGCTCTCTTTGGGTGAAAGGCAGGGGGCACATCCTGGACAGCTCACCAGTCCATCACAGGGCAAAGGCAAACAAGTCTCACACTCAGTCCAAGGGGCAATATGGAGTCACCAATAAACCTGATATACATGTTTTTGGACTGTGGGAAGAAACTGGAGCCTATGCAAGCACGTGGAGAACCAGTTGTGAACTTGGGCCCTACTTGCTATGGAGCAACGGACACACAGTTACCATTTTTGACAATTTAGAGCCTATTTTTGAGCTGGAGTCAATCTGTTTCCAGCCTACAGAGATAGAGAGTAGTGCTAATGTTAATAGTTTTTTTTCCACGGTCATACACATCTAGACAAACATTCAGATGCAGACAGACACTTATGTAGAAATGTCATCCAAACGCTAAACAAATTACATAGTTTTTATGGCTTTTCACAAATAGACCATTTATAAGCAATATCCTGTCATTGCATACATTTTGCACCCTTCATCCACATTTTCATATGTCAATGCTACTTTGCTGTTTGTTTATACAAAGTTATATCTGTTAAGCTTATAATTCTGAGCTATTCCCACTGTGCCTAGCAATTTGAACCAGCTTCAGCTTTTTAGCAGTGAGTAACGTCCTTTAGCTCAAGCTTTTTTATGCAGCCATCATTTTTTTAGAAATTGCATATTACATATACAGACACACACGGACAGATGTACTCAGACACACATACAAATGAAAACATTCACATATATACTTGCACACAAGCAGTGACACAGACACGTATACACATACACAAGCATGCACCCAAACACATACAGGCACACAATTACAGACACACACTCATAGATAGGCACACAGACAGACATACACAAACACATTCACAAATATAGAACCACACATGCAGACAAATATAGACACAATATAGACAATCACACACATGCACACATGAATACACAACATTCATACATAAAGACACAAGATACATATACAGATGTACTCAGACACACACTTGCAAACATGTAAGAGACATTTCTGTTGCATTTTCTATATTCATTATGTGAACTCTGTTAGCGCTCTTTTTAAAATATTTATTTATATATTTATGAAATACCATATATTTTTAAAGGTGTATTTTTTTTTATATTTAATATTGTTATGCAGTAGAGGTTTCTATATTAATAAATGAACTGACCTGAAAATACTTTTTTTTGCTGCCATTACTGTCAATCATGATGTACCTTGAAGGGCTTAAATTTTTGCATTAAACTACATCATGTACATGAGCTCCAGTCTGATTAATATACAGTGTCTTGCTAAGTCCATTCCACACACAAGGCAAACAAGTGGGGTTCAAGACTCTAGTCAGATTTATTCTTATCACTGACAAAAATTTTCTGCACAAAACAATAGACGGGCGATTTAAAAAGCACACATCTGCTTTTCATGGAGGGCAAGGATCACAAAACCATGATCAGACAGGTGAATATAGTAAACAATCAATCCACCTATATATATGTAATTCACATATTTTTACATATTTTCCTGCAAACAGTAACATATATTAAAAGCCTGCATTTCTTTCTGAAGGTTAATACAGCCACTCGATTTATAGCATTTCTGTTACCTTGGCAACTGCGGTCTACCGGTCCTGACTTATTAACGTTTCTGTCCCACCACTACTTTAACGTTGACTAACGATTGTTTCCAAGGCACTTTTTTTTTTTTGGCATTTTTTGCAAATTAAACTTCAAGGTAAGCCATTGTAAAAAATACACCACTTGCCAGGTGTATCTTTATTGTGTTGTAATTAGGGCTTTAAGATACTTTTCATCCAGTGCCCAGCACTTCTGTATTGTAGGCAGGTAGCCTTAGCATTTTAGCAGAAATAGCATTTTCTCAATAAAAAAGCCCTGAAACAGCAACTCAATATTAAAATGGACGTTACCTATTGGCATACAGCTTCAGGTACCAATATTCATTTCCATGTCAGCCATGGTTTCTGACATGGTGAGACTTTCACAATAAAAGTCTACAGTTATTTATAGTAAGTTATTACATTTTTGTAAAGTATGAGGAATATTCAAAATAAAGTCCAGATTCTTGTACAAGGTCCCAAGAGTCTCCTGCAGCACTTTGTCCTTTCAAAATAAAAGCCTTTATATAGCATTTTCTCAAAATAAAAGCACCCTCATTACAGTCGGTATTTCTCGATTATCGCAATCGGTCGATTCAAAACGTGCTTTCGGCGACGCGGTCTGCCTCGAGCTTTTCGCGGCGATCGGCAATCCCAACGCAATTTCTTCAGAAATTGCATCGTCTAGTTGTTGGGATTGCTGTGCAAAGCAGCAATCCCAAGATATGTTCTTCGTTTTTTCTCTTTATTGTTGGGATTGCTGTGCAAAGCAGCAATCCCAAGATATGTTCTTCGTTTTTTCTCTTTATTATTCTTTTTTTTATTGTTGGGATTGCTGTGCAAAGCAGCAATCCCAAGATATGTTCTTCGTTTTTTCTCTTTATTAGTGGGAGAGCTGAGCTCTCCCACTTATGTTATCTTCGCTCTTTATTATTTTTTTTATTATTATTATTTCGCCCTTTTCTTCGGTCGCTATCTTCTTCCAGACGCTTTGGGCTAGAAACTCCGTTCAAACTTCAAAACGTGCATCTTTCAGAGGACTTTCCTGCTATTACTTTTCTTCTTTTTATCTTTTATACTTTTTCTTTTATTCAACTTTTTTCACCTTTTTTTTACAATGGTTTTCTATGGAGAAAACTTTCAACTTCCATGAAACTTTCCTCTTTATTTGAGCTTCCCAAATCGTCATACTTTGGGCTAGAAACGTCATTTCAACTTTAAACCGGTCTAGACCCTTTAAACTTTTAGTCTTTAAGTCAGCTTCTTGATATCTTTTATACTTTTTGATTTCTGGCAGTTTATATTTTAGGGTGTTTTTGCTCATTTTTCAACTTTTCCATTGGTGTGTATTGCAGAATCCTCTAGCAGGCTAGAGCGTGTGACGTCACAGCTAGAGCGGGAGAAGCTGTTAACTTTATGGAAAATTTTTCTCTCTAACTCGCCGTCACGGCCACAATTTTGACTCTTCATACACCATTTTCTCAAAAGTAGTAGAGATTTTTGTCCTCTTTCAGGCAATGCTTTTCTTATTTTCATAGGACCTACGGTTTTTTCGCAACGTGGCCAAACAGACAGAGAGTGACTGCTCAATCTCTCATTCACTCCCATTCTAAAACCGTCGTAGCGTTTTGGGGGAAAACAGCAAATGAAGGCTGTTTCTAACTCGCCACCAATCGTTCATTTTTTGGAATATCTTCACAAAAAGCGGATCAGTCTCTTCGTTGAAGCCTCCTGGCACTGTTAGTGAAAGAATTATTTCGATAGGTCTTATAGTTTTTCTGTAGTCCTCCGTTGTGTGAGGTGAAGTTTTGTTAGCGTCTCATTCACTCAGCGTGTGTAAAGCGCTGTGTCACTCCCCCTCCCACTCTGGGCTTAGGTCACCATAGCAACAGATCAAAACAAAGCATTAGCATAACAGCGGCTATCTGTGATTGCTAATTAGACTGACTGGCTGCTTAATGTCAAAGCCAGCTAGCCTAGCCCCGTTAGCTGGTGTGGAGCCACCGAGCTATATATATATATTGGCTGCTTAAACCCGACTGGCTGCTTAAAACCCTCTGGGGTCGACGCAAGCGCCGGCGCGTTTTGACGCATCGTTTCCTGATAAGGCCGAAACAAACTGAAATTACTCCGTCAATTCTGATCGTACAGATAAAAGAAATCTATCATTCAAATCTGGTTTTAGTGGTATACCATCATAATAACAACAAAACGTCGTGCTTTTTTTAAATAAAGAAAGCCGACAGGGTGCGATCTCTGCCTTGTCTGTCTCTGCCATTTCTCTTCACAGACGCGTAAATAAAACAACCAGAATCTCAGCGAATACTTGGCTCCTAAAAATAAGAATTATATGGCTAGAAAGCTTGAAATGTTTTCTTTTGAGTGAAACAATTCAAGTCGAAAACAAATCATCACTTCTTATTTAATCCGTATGAACGTAAGGAGAAGTCCGTTTTTTCCCGTCTCACCTCATTATAGGTAATGCGACCCCCCCCCCCCTTGTACTCTGTTCACTGTTCACATGTAAATAATCTCAGGTGAACCAGGTAAATATGTGCACACCCCCGAGAAATGACATGAAACGTACTTCTTTCACTTCTTACCAAGCACTTGGCTCCTGGCAGATTGCCGTAGGCACCATTGTTGGCCTTGACGTCTTCACTAGGCAGGACATGTTCACACCCTTTATCCCCCTTTATTTGATTATTTTAGTTTGTTTATATTCCTTTTTTTATACACACATACATACACACACACACTCACCAACCCCCAAAAACAAATAATTACTTTACTTTTCTACATGAAGGTTGATTGCTTTATTACTTTATTAATTACTTAATTAATTATTATCAATTTGTATAATTTAAATAATATTAAATGTAATAACTTTAATAAATGCTGTAACAATTTAATTTCCTCTTGGGGATTAATAAAGTACTTCTTGTTCTTCTTCTTCCTAGTTCTGTCTTTCCTCACCTTTCTTTCTTACCTTCATTGCCTTTCAACCAATTCTTATTCATCCTGTACTTTCTTATCTGTCTGTCTTTTTCTTCAGTGTCCCTCTTTTGAGTTCACTTGATAAAAAGCTTTGTTGATTGGTGTAACAACTGTCTAAAGCTCAATATTAAGAATACCAGAGAACTGGTGGTGGACTTTAGGAGGAGCAGGAAGACCCCAGTCCCTGTCTCCATCCTTGGAGACGAAGTAGAGATTGTGGACTCCTACAAATACCTTGGAGTCCACATTAACAACAAACTGGACTGGTCAAACAATACAGATGCACTCTTCAAGAAAGGACAGAGCAGACTGTTCTTCCTCAGGAGACTCTGTTCCTTTGACGTGTGCAACAAGCTACTGACTATCATCAAATACAACTAACAGGTTGGAGTATGTCCATCAACTGGACATTCTGAAGGCTGTGGCAGAGAGGAGGATGATGGACAAAATCAACTCCATACTGGACAATTCTGCCCACCCACTTCATGAGGATCTGTGGCGAACGGAAAGTTCATTCGGCCCCAGACTAATTCCTCCTAAAACCAAGACTGAGAGATTCAGGAAGTCTTTTGTGTCCACGGCCATAAGACTCTATAATTCCATAATATAAACAATAACACAGACACACACCACATACACACGCATGCATGCACGCACACACATACACGCACATGCACACACACATACACACTCCAACTCTCAAAAACAAATTACTTTACTTTTCTACATACACGTTGATTGCTTTATTAATTACTTTATTAATTACTTAATCAATTTGTATAATTTAAATAATATTACATTTAATAACTTTAGTAACTGCTGTAACAATTTAATTTCCCCTTGAGGATTAATAAAGTACGTCTTCTTCTTCTTTTCATGCTTACTTCCTGCCTTTTTTCTGTACTTTCAACTTCATTTTCCTTCCTTTTCGTTCAACTTCTTCTACTTGGTCAACTTCTTTGCTTCCTTGGCACTTTTTTCTTTCCTCACCTTTCTTTCTTACTTTCATTGCCTTTCAACCCTTTCTTACTCATCCTGTACTTTCTTCTTTGTCTGTCTTTTTGTTCAGTGCCTCTCTTTTCATGCTTACTTCCTGCCTTTTTTCTTTACTTTCAACTTCATTTTCCTTCCTTTTCGTTCAACTTCTTCTACTTTGTCAACTTCTTTGCTTCCTTGGCACTTTTTTCTTTCATCACCTTTCTTTCTTACTTTCATTGCCTTTCAACCCTTTCTTACTCATCCTGTACTTTCTTCTTTGTCTGTCTTTTTTTTCAGTTCCTCTCTTTTCATGCTTACTTCTTGCCTTTTTTCTTTACTTTCAACTTCATTTTCCTTCCTTTTATTTCAACTTCTTCTACTTTGTCAACTTCTTTACTTCCTTGGCACTTTTTTCTTTCGTCTGCTTTTTTGACTTCAAATTACTCCTCGTATTTTTCGTCAGCGTATCAGCTCTCCCACGTAATTTCTTCCGAAATTACCTTTTCTAGTTATTTTTTTTCTTTTTCTTTTTATTCCGCCGTTTTTCGGTCGCTATCTAGTCCTACACCGTTCGACGTAGAAACGTCATTCAAACACCGTCGCGTTCAGCTCGATGAGGAGATGGGTGCTTCTACTTTTCTCAGCGATATCTTTCATAATTTCCGAAATATTCCAGGTTTTGTCGGAATTTTTTCCCATAGGAATGAATGGAGAGTACGTTAAAATCTCCTTTCAACTTTGTCCTCTTTGAGCTTTAACTGTGTCAGCATACTTTCAGCTAGAAACACCATTCGACCTTTAAACGGGTCAGAAGGCATTAATCTATAAGTCTTGTATACAGCTTTTTGATATCTATTACGGTTTTTCTTCAATCGCAGTTTAAGTTTTATGGTTTTTTTAGGAAATTTCTGAATTTTACATTGGTGTGTATGGGAGAGGGCTAGAGTGCGTGATGTCATCGCTAGAGTGGGAGAAGCTGTTAAGTTTAGGGAAAATTTTTCTCTCTAACTCGCCGTCACGGCCACAATTTTGACTCTTCATACACCATTTTCTCAAAAGTAGTAGAGATTTTTGTCTTCTTTCAGGCAATGCTGTTCATATTTTTATAGGACCTACGGTTTTTCCACAAGGTGGCCTAACAGACAGAGAGTGACTGCTCAATCTCTCATTCACTCCCATTCTAAAGATCTCTACAATTTTTGGAGAGAAACACAAATGAAGGCTGTTTCTAACTCGCCACCAATCCTTCATTTTTTGGAATATCTTCACAAAAAGTGGATCAGTCTCTTTGTTGAAGCCTCCTGGCACTGTTAGTGAAAGAATTATATTGATAGCAC